>NC_092149.1:81822648-82125148 GCF_045791955.1 Oncorhynchus clarkii lewisi
TGTGAGTGCACAAAAGCTCCTTTTTAACATTTTTCCTCCGTGAACTGTAGGCCCCATAGTTTACATTTTCTGGTAGTTGATTTCATGCCTGTAGGTCTAATCTTTTCATTGTCTGTTGTGGTCTATTTGAGTCCTCCTGGCCAAGTAAATAGCATTCTTATTTTGCAATGTCCATGTAACACAAACCCTACAAAAGGCTTTTCCACTACTCCACCACTGCTTTTTTTTAAGTGAACATGTGTGACTTTCTGTGAGAGATTTGAGATTGAGGGAACAACAACTTTCTAGCAGCTATGACAAGGTCAAGATTGAAGGTGTGCGAGAGGTTGTGACAGTTTCAGTATACAGGGCTCCATAGAATCAGTGACACGCAGCAGCTAGTGACCATGGACAAAGACCATGAAAAAAAAAACATGAACAGAGCCCTTATAAAAACGTTTTTTTTTTAAATGTAATACAATATAAAAGCTGAATTTACAGCAGTCATGTTACATACACGTACTATGATTATAAAGCATGTAGGGTTCAAGGGAAGACTTCTTGATGAATCTGATATTAACATTTAGGGTTCATTTAACTACATGTTACAAGTCTTAGTCTATCTTATTTTTATATATTGCAGCTAACTGCAAAATGTCACTTAGAAAAATAAAAAGCAACACAATATAATGTTTTTTTGTTGTTGTAGATAAGCCTGCCGTATCCTGCCATTTATGTGAAAATAATTGAATATATTTAAAAACATTTGTGAACATTATTGAAAAACGGAACTGCATGTAGTGGATCATTTATTTGTGGACACTACTCTCTTTGGCTTGGTGGCTCAAATGAAAGGAAAAGCTTGTAAACTTGCAGATGAAATCCCTGCACATACCAATGATGCTCAATCCCTCAGCAACGCTTTCCTATGTGGACGGCTGAACTCCCAAACATTCTGCAAATACACATTTTTCTTAATACTTGTTGTACAGTACAGCAAAAAAAAATACACCCTTAGTTTGGGTTTTAGGAAGATGTGTCTGCTCTCCAAAAAGAGTAGACTAAAGGGAGAGACTGATGCTAGCTCTGCCTCTGAGGTCTGTGTCAACCACACTGGACTGATTTCTACAGGTTCAGAGTTCACAGTTTAAAAGATGGCTGTGTCTTCCCCTTGACAGTAGCCTGAGGTCAGCACCACGTTGTCCAGCCCAATCTCTCCCCCAACTCCATTCCCACGTTCAGCTTCAAAGATGATCTGCAGAATGACAGCAAAGATGTTGATTAGATGTTTTGGAAATTGTGTCTTGTGCGGTGTATTTTGTTCCCGTCAACAGTGGCCATATTTGGCAAGTGTGGTGATTAAATGAATGACATTGAGCTGGTAAATCCGTTATTCACAGAACATACACCGGCGCCATTCGAGTCCTTTATCATTCTAGGTGTTTGGAATGGAATGGTGACTCACAGATTCTGGGGCCTGGTTCTTCCAGTCTACAGTGAGCAGTTCTGTCTGCCAATCCTGACTCCGGCTGCTGCTCTGCTCCCACACAAGTTCGGTGCTGTTGTTCAACAGCACCCGCAGCGTGCCCACCTGGCTGCCCATCACGCGGTAGTTGAAGGTGAGGCAGAAGCCTCCCTGCTGGGCCCGGTCACTGAGGAGCAGCTTTAGCCTGGCCTGGTCCTTCTTCTCTCCCAGAAGACCACTCATAGCCATGTAGTACTCCATACCTGGGGGTTAGGGACCAGGGAGTGGACAATGGGCTGGTCACTGATAGTCATTAACGTATGACTAACAGCTATTTGGGAATACATAGATTAAGCACAGCAAAGAGCAACTTCTGGAAGATAGATTCAGACAATCATGTGAACAATAGAGGATTTACCTTATCGGTCATTGTATGAAACTACATGGCAAATATAGAAGGTAAAAACTATTTATGCCCAATTAATAGTATAATTTGTACCATTTTCATGGTAGGACACGCTCCAGTCAAAGCTATCGTCCTTGTCTTGCACCCACTCACACACGCCCTGATCGAAGTTGCAGTCCATGAAGAACTCTGGAAGGCACAGTCAGATGTCAACAATTCACAGGGATTATGAAGGTAAGGTTACCCACATTATGTTAACAAGTAAAGCAAGGATTACCTTCCTGTCCTAGAGCTATTTCGATCTCTTTGACATCCGTTGCAGGACCAAATACGGACTCAAAGTCCTCTGGAACTGATTTGGGAGACAGATAACTCTTTTAAGATAAGGTACATAAAATGTCAAAATAACGTACTTAACTTTTGCAAAAAGCACCAAAAAAATAAATAAAGACATGACATTCAAACAGGATATCAACAGCCTTGATTATTGTTTATGTAAAACATTGTCTAACCAGATAATTTAATTTACTTAATAATATAGCTCTATTTTAGTTACAAGCATTCTTCTGAAGATATGTGATTCCTGAAAATCTTCCAGATGATTATGCAGTTGAGAGATTTCCCCTCATAAAACAAAAGACAGTAAGGGGCTTTTTAACCTGCAAGTGGAAGCCTGCCCTGCTGCCATTCATCTGTCAGAATGGTGCATTTTAACCGTAGGATATTAAAACTAACGCATCTTTAAAGCTCTCCCAACAAACTTCCCCCTTCACCGAGTTGCCCTAGACAACCAGATGTATGCAACTTTGTTAATTGAACCCTGACCAGCCAGAGGGGGCTGGTGTTTGAGGAGGTAATGACAGACTATCTCTTTCAAGGACTCTGTTTGCTGAACAGCTGTTCTGGGGGATGATAACACACGTCTCTGCATGCACAGGGAGAGCTGTGTGTATCCTGAGGCGCTCACATGGCGGCGGACTAAAATTCCTCCCTGGAGCTGTTGGATGTCTCAGGGCCTGTCTCCTCTTGCCTTCTGAGTCGTCCTGCCGCAAGATCAGGCTACTGTCAGACTTGTTTCCATAAAGAGATCAACAGTAGTGGCGAGCGATATCCTTGTTACTGTCTCACTGAGAGGTATACCATCGCACGAGTGATACTTTGCCCACTCTCGTATGGGTTTTGATTGTAAGATGCAGAGCCAATATTTATATCTATTTTGGCCCATATCTCCATTTAGGAGAAATAAGTAGACCTGTGCCAACATTGCGACGACTCTCGGACTATGAGAGAAAACCTAGTCAGATTAAGTTCTCTGGGGTGATCCATGTCTCCGGTCAGGGACAAAACATTAGACTGCAGAGACACCTTTATGTGTACGTGTGTTTTATACCAAGAGCTAAGCATCTTCTTATTTCTAAACAAAATGACTGATTTGGCATGAGAGGCTTATTTTATTGCTTTTATGCATGCTTGCCTGATTATACTCATATCTATGCTGTCTTCATGCTTGCCTGATTATACTCATCTCTATGCTGTCTTCATGCTTGCCTGATTATACTCATATCTATGCTGTCTTCATGCTTGCCTGATTATACTCATATCTATGCTGTCTTCATGCTTGCCTGATTATACTCATATCTATGCTGTCTTCATGCTTGCCTGATTATACTCATCTCTATGCTGTCTTCATGCTTGCCTGATTATACTCATCTCTATGCTGTCTTCATGCTTGCCTGATTATACTCATCTCTATGCTGTCTTCATGCTTGCCTGATTATACTAATCTCTATGCTGTCTTCATGCTTGCCTGATTATACTCATCTCTATGCTGTCTTCATGCTTGCCTGATTATACTCATATCTATGCTGTCTTCATGCTTGCCTGATTATACTCATATCTATGCTGTCTTCATGCTTGCCTGATTATACTCATCTCTATGCTGTCTTCATGCTTGCTTTTCAACCTTCAGTTTCAGCGTATGGCCAGAGAAGGAGCGGCAGGGTAGCCTAGTGGTTAGAGCGTTGGACTAGCAACTGGAAGGTTGCAAGTTCAAACTCCTGAGCTGACAAGGTACAAATCTGTCATTCTGCCCCTGAACAGGCAGTTAACCCTAGGCCGTCATTGAAAATAAGAATTTGTTCTTAATGACTGACTTGCCTAGTTAAATAAAGGTTTAAAGAAGGTTAGAGAAGTGGTCATGTTTGACTGATGGCCTCAGTGCCATCACCTCTTTCCCAGTCGTGGTTGTGTGGGATTGTCACACTGGCACTTAATGTTTCAACAGCAGTTTTTCCTGTCTTTAGTCTCCCTTATAATCAATGGCAAATGACAGGGGCAAAACAGAATACTGTTTCAAACACTAGAACTAACGTCTGTTTTGATGACATCAACCAAAATGCATATTGAACTACATGCAGCATTAAACTGTATCTTCGTTCAACTTCCTCTTGCTACATCTTATTTAGAACAGGAGGTAACACAGTAAGAACTCTTCTAATGTGTTGATGACTCCTCCTCTAACCACATTAGCTATTTATACCTTTAAACCACACAAGGTTTGAATATGTATTTGCAGCATGTGAATCTAATATGTGAAACAGAGGCCGTTCTCTGCTTACTGATAAGGAATCTTTCATGTTGAGCCATAGATCTACTCAGTGCATAGAACATGAAGCAACAGGCTGAATCATGACACACAGGTCCAGGGCTTGAAACTGACTTTTTTTTATTGTGGAATTTTACTCCTCAAGCTAATGCTGCCTGACAGGCTGACACCATGCTACGGCTTTGATAGAAGTAAGGGACTCAATCCAGGCAATTAGTCCAGCTAACTAAACCAGCCTGATGGTCTGGGGATAGAAGCTATTGACCAGTCTGTTAGTTTTAGCCATGATGCTCCTGTACTGCCCATGTCTGAATGATGGAAACAGGGAGACCAGGCTGGTTGCTGAGGTCCCTGATGATCTTCTTGGCCTTCCTGTGACACCTGGTGTTGTAAGTGTCCTGGAGGGCAGGCAGTGAGCACCCAATGGTGCGTTCGGCTGAGCGTACCGCCTTCTGTAGAGCCTTGCAGTCAGCGGTGGTGGAGTGGCTGTACCAGGTTGTGATGCAGCCCGACAGTATGCTCTCGATGGTGCTCCTGTAGACTACTGTGACGGCCTTCGGGACAGGGCACATTTCTTCAGCCTCCTGGGGTTAAAGAGTCGCTGTCGTGCCTTCTTCACCACGGTGTCCGTATGGTTTGACAATTTCATCTCCTTGGAGATCTGTACACCGAGGAACTTGTCGTCTTTACGGCGGCCCCTGTTGATGAGGATGAGGGCATGCCTAACCTGGTTCTTCCTGGAGTTCTCAATCAGATCCTTTGTTTTGCCGACATTGAGGGAGAGGTTGTTTACAGTGGCTTGCAAAAGTATTCACCCCCCCTGGGATTTTTTTCAATTTTGTTGCCTTACAACCTGGAATTGAAATATATTTTTTGGGGGGGTTTGTGTCATTTGACTTATACAACATGCCTACCACTTTGAAGATGCAAAATATTTTTTCTTGTGAAACAAATGAGAAACAAGACAAAAAAAAAGAACTTGAGCGTGCATAACTATTCACCCCACCCAAAGTCAATACTTTGTGGAGCCACCTTTTGCAGCAATTACAGCTGCAAGTCTCTTGGGGTATGTCTCTATAAGCTTGGCACATCTAGCAACTGGGATTTTTGCTCATTCTTCAAGGCAAAACTGCTCCAGCTCCTTCAAGTTGGATGGGTTCTGCTGGTTTACAGCTATCTTTAAGACACACTACAGATTCTCAATTGGATTCTGGTCTGGGCTTTGACCTGGCCATTCCAAGACATTTAAATGTTTCCCCTTAAATCACTCGAGTGTTGCTTTAGCAGTATGCTTAGGGTCATTATCCTGCTGGAAGGTCCCAGTCTCAAATCCCTGGAAGACTGAAACAGGTTTCCCTCAAGAATCTGCCACATGCCTTTTGGCGAACACCAAAGATGTTTGCTTATTTTTTTCATTACGCAATGGCCTTTTTCTGGCCACTCTTCCGTAAAGACCAGCTCTGTGGATTGTACGGCTTAAAGTGGTCCTATGGACAGATACTCCAATCTCCGCTGTGAAGCTTTGCAGCTCCTTCAGGGTTATCTTTGGTCTCTTTGTTGCCTCTCTGATTAATGCCCTCCTTGCCTGGTCTGTGAGATTTGGTGGGCGGCCCTCTCTTGGCAGGGTTGTTGTGGTGCAATATTCTCTTAATTTTTTAAATAATGTATTTAATAGTGCTCTGTGGGATGTTCAAAGTTTCAGATATTTTTTTATAACCCAACCCTGATCTGTACTTCTCCACAACTTTGTCCCTGACCTGTTTGGAGAGCTCCTTGGTCTTCATGGTGCCGCTTGCTTGGTGGTGCCCCTTGCTTAGTGGTGTTGCAGACTCTGGGGCCTTTCAGAACAAGTGTACACTGAGATCATGTGACAGATCATGTGACACTTAGATTGCACACAGGTGGACTTTATTTAACTAATTGTGTGACTTCTGAAGGTAATTGGTTGCACCAGATCTTATTTAGGGGCTTCACAGTAAAGGGGGTGAAAACATATCCACGCACCACTTTTCTGTTTTTTATTTTTTATTTTATTCTTTGAAATAAGTGATTTTTTTTCATTTCGCTTCCCCAATTTAGACTATTTTGTGTATTGGAACTGTGTGAGGCCACGTAGTCGTGGGTATGCAGGAGGGGCCTGAGGAAGAACCCTTGTGGAGCACCCGTGTTGAGGATCAGCATGGAGGAGGTAATGTTGCCTACCTTCACCACCTGGGGGCGGCCCGTCAGGAAGTCCAGGACAAAGTTGCATAAGGAGGAGTTCAGTCCCAGGGCTATGAGCTTTGTGGTGAGCTTAGAGGGCACTAAGGTATTGAAGGCTGAGCTGTAGTCTATGAACAGCATCCTTACATACGCATTCGTCTTGTCCAGGTGGGTGAAGTCAGTGGGCAGTGCAATGGTGATTGCGTCGACTGTGGATTTTTGACTAGCCTCACGAAGCACTTCATGATGACGGAAGTGTTGGTCGGTAGTCATTCAGTTCAGTTACTTTCCCTTTGATAATGGACATCTTGAAGCAGGTTTGGAATAATGGCCTGAGCTAGAAAATGTCTGAAAACAAAAGCTAGCTGGTCTGCACATGTTCTGAGGGTGCGGCTAGGGATATCATCTGGGCCGGCATCCTTGTGCGGTTCTTTCCTCGGCAGCTCAGTCGTTTTGCTCGAAGTGTGAGAAAAAAGGTGTTTTTCTCCTCGTCCGGTAGGGCAGCGTTGGTGACCTCAATTTGATTGTGATAGTTAAAAAAGCCCCTGCCACATACGCCTCGTGTCCGACCAGCTGAATTGCTCCTCCACTTTGTCCCTATACTTGTGCCTCGCCATCTTGATCGATCTGCATAGCTATTATTTGCTCCGTTTAACCATACAATTCTCCCCGGCCACCTTGGCTTGTTTAGAAGCAGCATCTCTCTCCTTTAGTTTCCTGACAAGGCTGCCATCAATCAGTGGGTTTTTGATTTGGATCGTTTTTGAAAGACATTACATCGGAATTACATCATGCTTTTTTTTAGATGAATCCAGTGACTGTGTCGGCTTATTCATTGATGTTATCCCCAGAGGCGACCCGGAACATATTCCAGTCCACATGATCAAAACAGTCCGTTTTTTTATAGTAATTCAGGAGCACGGTTCTCAAATTCGAAAATGAATGCTGTCTCCAGGTAGTCAGTTTCCAGTTTGTTCTGGGTCCAATGAAGATCCTTGAGAGCATTTTTGCTGTCGGTGGGATGCACACAGCCATGGCGATAATCCCTGAGAACTCTCTTGGAAGGTAAAAATATGGCTGCAATAAACTACCAAGTATTTCAAGTCTGGAGAGCAGAAACTCACAAGTTCCTGTCTGTGTTCCCGGTCACACCACTTATTATTGGTCAAAAAGCAGAGCCCCCTGCCTTTGTTCTTGCCAGAGAGAACTCCCTTCCTATCCTCTTGATGAACTGTATAACCCGCTGGTTGTATTCATGGGTTGCATGTTTCGTCACAATATTGTTTTGATCATTCGTTTTGGACTGATGCCCAACTGAGCATTCTACTCAACGCATCTTCAGTGACTGCTGATGAAGATGAAGACTGTTGATGAAGATGTAGACTGCTGATGAAGATGTAGACTGCTGATGAAGATGTAGACTGCTGATGAAGATGTAATCAAAAGTGCATTACAGTGTCATGGTAATACAATGCCATTCAAAAGGAGGCAAATAAATAGCAGAAAAACCTTTTGTCATCATTTTAATACCACCAGATTTACTTTATATGCAGTATAACGTTAGCTAGCTAGCTAAGATTGAGGGGAAGCCACTGGATTGTAGCTAGATAACGTTAGCATTGCAAGCTATTTTTGACAAACTTTGCTAGCTACTGACAACATTGCCATCTGTCATTTGACAACATGATAAAGTTTGTAAAGTTGTTTCCTACTAAATATTTGACTACTTTAGCAATGTCACCGCACTAACCCTGTGACCATCCATCTCCGAACTTTGCGTAGTTATGTGTTTGAAGTTGTCCTGTATAGTGTCATTTGGGGGCATAGAAAATGTGTAATCATCCTAAATTTAACAGGGTGAAGAGAACCGTATGTACAGTATCACAAATTATTGAAACAACTGAGGGATTTTATTTCTGAATAACTACGAGCGCTGCACATTACCACAGCAGTAATGGTGTACGACCTTCCATATTATCAGTGTTGGAATAATCCGATTTGGGACCACCCACGATGGCAATAAATAGGTGGGTTAGTGGGAAAGAGTTAGAGGGAAATAAGGCTTACTGAAAACATCTCCTCTTGAATTAAGCTTGTTGTCCACATCTGTCTCCTCCTCATCTTCCTCTTCTTCCTCCTTCCCTACATCAGTAAAGCCCACCTGGCCCACCTCCTCTGAGCCACCCATGTAGGTCTCCCCGTCATAGTCGAAGGGCTGCAAGCGGATCTGAGGGGGGACGGTCACCTTGGGCTCGGGGATGACGTTCTTGATCTGCTCTTTGTCCAGCTTCCCTGGCAGCCTCACTGGGGACTCTGGGATAGCTGCAGGAAGAAGAACCATGTCATACATCTGGAACTACAGAGGTGGAATCTGATGCAATTATACAAGAGTTTAGGTGTACATTCTGGGGTTACACCGCCATTCTAGATTATGAAGACATTCTAGATTATAAAACCATTATGGATTATGAAGACATTCTAGATTATAAAGCCATTCTAGATTATAAAACCATTATGGATTATAAAACCATTATGGATTATAAAACCATTATGGATTATGAAGACATTATAGATTATAAAGACATTATAGATTATAAAGACATTATAGGTTATAAAACCATTATGGATTATAAAACCATTATGGATTATAAAGCCATTCTAGATTTTAAAACCATTATGGATTATAAAACCATTATGGATTATGAAGACATTATGGAATATAAAGACATTATAGATTATAAAGACATTATAGATTATAAAGACATTATAGATTATAAAGACATTATAGATTATAAAGCCATTTCAGAATATAAAGCCATTATAGATTCTGAAACTTTGATAGATCATAAAGACATTATAGATTATAAAGACATTATGGATTATAAAACCATTATAGATTATAAAGACGACATAGGATATAAAGACAATTGACAAAACATGTCAGACAGTATATCACTGTAATTTGTTCTTAATAACTTACCTTGTTCATTGAGATACAAGCATTTGCCTATGTGTAAACATGTTTTCATAGACAGATGAGCATTGAGGGTAGGACGACAAACAGGAATATCATACTCCATGCATGACATGACAGCCAGACTCAGCCATATACAGTGCATTCGGAAAGTATTCAGACCCCTTGACTTTTTCCACATCAATCGACACACAACACCCCATAATGACAAAGCAAAAACAGGTTTTTAGAAATTTTTGCTAATGTATAAAAAAAACCGGAAATACCTTATTTACATAAATATTCAGACATTTTGCTATGAGACTCAATTGAGCTCAGGTACATCCTGTTTCTATTGATCATCCTTGAGATGTTTCTACATCTTGATTGGAGTCCAAATGTGGTAAATTCAATTGATTGGACATGAACACAGTGGCTTCCATCATTCTTAAATGGAAGAAGTTTGGAACCACCAATACCCGTCTTAGTGCTGGCTGCCCGGCCAAACTGAGCAATCGGGGAAGAAGGGCCTTTGTCAGGGGGGTGACCAAGAACATGATGGTCACTCTGACAGAGCTCCAGAGTTCCTCTGTAGAGATGGGAGAACCTTCCAGAAGGACAACCATCTCTGCAGCACTCTACCAATCAGGCTTTTATTGTAGAGTTCCCAGACAGAAGCCACTCCTCAGTAAAAGGCCCGCTTGGAGTTGCCAAAAGGCACCTAAAGACTCTCAGACCATGAAAAACAAGATTCTCTTGTCTGATGAAACCAAGATTGAACTATTTGGCCTGAATGCCAAGCGTCACGTCTGGAGGAAACCTGGCACCATCCCTATGGTGAAGCATGGTGGTGGCAGCATCATGCTGTGGGGACGTTTTTCAGCGGCACGGACTGGGAGACTAGTCAGGAACGGAGCAAAGTACAGAGAGATTGTTAATGAAAACCTGCTCCAGAGACAACCCTAAGCACACAGCCAAGACAACGCAGGAGTGGCTTCGGGACAAGTCTTTTAATGTCGATCGAACATCTCTGGAGAGACCTGAAAATAGCTGTGCAGCGACACTCGCCATCCAACCTGACAGAGCTTGACAGGATCTGCAGAGAAGAATGGGAGAAACTCCCCAAATACAGGTGTGCCAAGCTTGTAGAGTCATACCCAAGAAGCCTCAAGGCTGTAATTGCTGCCAAAGGTGCTTCAACAAAGTATTGAGTAAAGGGTCTGAATACTTATGTAAATGTGATTTTTCAGTTTTAATTTGTTATACATTTGCACAAAAAAAAGAAAAACCTGTTTTTGCCTTGTCATTATGTGGTATTGGTTGTATATTGATGAGGAACACAAACAATGTCATATTTTTTAGAATAAGGCTGTAACGTAACAAAATGTGGAAAAAGTCAAGGGATCTGAATACTTTCCAAATGCACTGTATACTGTATCTAATTTACTGCTCTATGTACATAATTTAAAAGTCTGAAATGGTTTCATGCTGAGTTCTACATGGCAGAACAAGCTGTGTGTGGTGGGGACTGAACCTAGCCTTGAACCATGGGAGACGGAGGGGGTTTCACAAAGCAAGATGGTAGGCGGCGAACAGACGAAGTGGAAAACCTTGTTGCCTTCCATACACATCTCACCATTTAGGAAATGTTCATATGCACTGCCTTGGTCTCCCTGGTCCCACGAGCTTTGATAATAGGGGTTGACTACAAAAAATATAAAGGCATTTTCGTTTACACAAAGCCCTGGGGCATTTGTTGCACCTATCATGTCACCTAGGCAACATAATCTACTACCTGGTTCAGAGAGTGCACTGTGGCTCTCCTGTTCGCTCGCAGGCAGGCAGGCAGGCAGGCAGGCAGGCAGGCAGGCAGGCAGACAGACAGACAGACAGACAGACAGACAGACAGACAGACAGACAGACAGACAGACAGACATGCCTCTCCTTTCCTCTGTTCTTCAGATGGCTGGGTTCAGATATTTACACAGGTGTGATTTGAATCAGGGCCTCTCCCTAAGTAACATCTGTAGAGTGCAGAGGTTCTCTGCAAATGGGAAACTGGCTTTGGCAGTGCTCATGTTTGCTGATGCTTTTAAGAGCACAGATGAAATATGCAATTGTAAAATCACTAAGAGGGATTTATTTGAACCTTTATTTAACTAGGCAAGTCAGTTAAGAACAAATTCTTATTTACATTGACGGCCTACATATAAGAGCTGAATATAGTGTATGCAGTCTGGAAAATCAACACTGTCCGAATCTGGCCCCCTTGCACATCACATTTTCCAGGAAATAGATTTCATTCTCAGAATGTTTTGATGATTGATGAATAGTAAATATTTTCAGGTCTCACCAGAGCATTCAAAACCACTGCCACGGAAGCCTTGCTTGCACTTGCACTTGTAGGATCCCTGAGTGTTCAGACAGACTGCGCGGTGGCTGCACTTGTGTGTGTTGGCGGCACACTCGTCATTGTCTGAAAACGAAATTAGATGATTTGATTAGCTGATCTCCTCACAGAATTATTAATACCAAAATGTGTTGTATATATGAAATGATTGTATACCTTACCTACACAGTCATATTTGCCATTGATATACTTCAGGTCATAGCCATTCTGACACTTGCAGTAGTAGCTGCCAAACGTGTTGACACACTGCCTGTTGTATGGGCACAGGTTCTTTCCTGTGACACATTCATCAATATCTAAAGGCAAAGGAAGGGAAGAAAGAGGCTGAACATGAAATGAATGACTTCACTTATTTATTCTCCATTGAAGTGAAGGGTTCATATTTGGATCAATGTAAACCATTCCTTACTGACACTTACGTTTAACAAAACAATGGACGTGTGTGTGTGAAGACAGGCTCCTCCCACTCAAATCAAGCAGTTTTGTGGGAAGAAACGCTACCCCATTTTAACCAACATCACTACCCCATTTAAACCCACATCACTACCCCATTTTAACCTACACCACTACCCCATTTTAACCCACACCACTACCCCATTTTAACCCACATCACTACCCCATTTTAACCCACACCACTACCCCATTTTAACCCACACCACTACCCCATTTTAACCCTCATCACTACCCCATTTTAACCCACATCACTACCCCATTTTAACCCACACCACTACCCCGTTTTAACCCTCATCACTACCCAATTTTAACCCACATCACTACCCCATTTTAACCCACATCACTACCCCATTTTAACCCACACCACTACCCCATTTTAACCCACACCACTACCCCATTTTAACCCTCATCACTATCCCATTTTAACCCACATCACTACCCCATTTTAACCTACATCACTACCCCATTTTAACCCACACCACTACCCCATTTTAACCCACATCACTACCCCATTTTAACCTACATCACTACCCCATTTTAACCCTCATCACTACCCCATTTTAACCCACATCACTACCCCATTTTAACCCATATCATACCCCATTTTAACCTACAGGCTGCTACAGATGATTAAGTTCTTATACGAGAAGCCTTGCGACAGAGCAGGAATGTGAAAACGCAGAAGAGATTTACAAATCAGAGCTTTACAAATCTCTAAGAAGTCCACACCCTCTATTGTGTGCAGCACTTAATGATCTATGAGGTGGAGTGATCCAGTAAGGACCGTTTTTAACTCCTCACGAAGTGATATGGTGTCAGGGTCGGTGGTCCAAGGTAGTGGTACTCACCCACACAGGTTCTCTGGTCTGGCCCTAGCTGCAACCGCGCAGACGGGCAGAGACAACGGATCTCCCCCTGTACATCCTCACAGCCATATTGACAGTGAGCCAGAGAGCATGTCCTGGAGTCTACACACACACACACACACACACACACACACACACACACACACACACACACACACACACACACACACACACACACACACACACACACACACACACACACACACACACACACACACACACACACACACACACACACACACACACACACAGAAAAGTGAACTTATTGAACACTAAAGGTTCTGTGTAGAACATTTAGAACTAACAGTGATATCTCAGAGTGAATAGCAGCATGTACAGTCTGGGTTACAGTTTCCTCTAGCAGGTACAGTCAGGGTTACAGTTTCCTCTAGCAGGTACAGTCAGGGTTACAGTTTCCTCTAGCATGTACAGTCAGGCTTACAGTTTCCCCTAGCAGGTACAGTCAGGGTTACAGTTTCCCCTAGCAGGTACAGTCAGGGTTACAGTTTCCTCTAGCAGGTACAGTCAGGGTTACAGTTTCCTCTAGCAGGTACAGTCAGGGTTACAGTTTCCTCTAGCAGGTACAATCAGGGTTACAGTTTCCTCTAGCAGGTACAGTCAGGGTTACAGTTTCCTCTAGCAGGTACAGTCAGGGTTACAGTTTCCTCTAGCATGTACAGTCAGGCTTACAGTTTCCCCTAGCAGGTACAGTCAGGGTTACAGTTTCCCCTAGCAGGTACAGACAGGGTTACAGTTTCCTCTAGCAGGTACAGTCAAGGTTACAGTTTCCTCTAGCAGGTACAGTCAGGGTTACAGTTTCCTCTAGCATGTATAGTCAGGGTTACAGTTTCCCCTAGCAGGTACAGTCAGGGTTACAGTTTCCTCTAGCAGGTACAGTCAGGGTTACAGTTTCCCCTAGCAGGTACAATCAGGGTTACAGTTTCCTCTAGCAGGTACAGTCAGGGTTACAGTTTCCTCTAGCAGGTACAGTCAGGGTTACAGTTTCCTCTAGCATGTACAGTCAGGCTTACAGTTTCCCCTAGCAGGTACAGTCAGGGTTACAGTTTCCTCTAGCAGGTACAGTCAGGGTTACAGTTTCCTCTAGCATGTATAGTCAGGGTTACAGTTTCCCCTAGCAGGTACAGTCAGGGTTACAGTTTCCTCTAGCAGGTACAGTCAGGGTTACAGTTTCCCCTAGCAGGTACAGTCAGGGTTACAGTTTCCTCTAGCAGGTACTGTCAGCGTTACAGTTTCCTCTAGCAGGTACAGTCAGGGTTACAGTTTCCTCTAGCATGTACAGTCAGGCTTACAGTTTCCCCTAGCAGGTACAGTCAGGGTTACAGTTTCCCCTAGCAGGTACAGTCAGGGTTACAGTTTCCTCTAGCAGGTACAGTCAGGGTTACAGTTTCCTCTAGCAGGTACAGTCAGGGTTACAGTTTCCTCTAGCATGTATAGTCAGGGTTACAGTTTCCCCTAGCAGGTACAGTCAGGGTTACAGTTTCCTCTAGCAGGTACAGTCAGGGTTACAGTTTCCCCTAGCAGGTACAATCAGGGTTACAGTTTCCTCTAGCAGGTACAGTCAGGGTTACAGTTTCCTCTAGCAGGTACAGTCAGGGTTACAGTTTCCTCTAGCATGTACAGTCAGGCTTACAGTTTCCCCTAGCAGGTACAGTCAGGGTTACAGTTTCCTCTAGCAGGTACAGTCAGGGTTACAGTTTCCTCTAGCACTAACAGTCAGGGGTACAGATTCCCCTTGCAGGTACAGTCAGGGTTACAGTTTCCCCTAGCAGGTACAGTCAGGGTTACAGTTTCCACTCACTGGTACAGGAGCCATCAGGCATCAGAGTGTATCCGTTGAGGCAGTAACAGATGTAGCTGCCGTGGGTGTTCATACAGCGATGCTCACAGGGGCGAGGCTTCAGGCCACACTCATTCAGGTCTGAACAGAGAGACAGTCAATCCTCCGTTATGAACTTCAGGGATATGTATGTATGGCTATAGGTATCATCTGGACATCAGAAAGGATGCACCTATAAATCTATGATGGTTTCCCTGAATCATAATACTTGAATATTGTCCCACGGACGTCGTACCTTACCTAGTTCCAGGGCCAACATATTGTATACAGTTTGGGTTTCTCCAGATTAACTATTCTACATTGTCAGAAAATGAATTGTTTTGATATCTAAACATTGAGGTATCAAGTGATCTATCAGGGGCTTGTGGAATAGAGAGGGAAAATGACTGCAAATCTGAGCTTCATGTTGTTCTCTATCAAGAGACCAATTTGACTCGCATTCCATTGACCGTAGTCACCCTACTGACCTTGGTTGCACATCTTTCCGGTGTATCCTGGGTAACACTTGCATTCGTTGGGACCAGCACACTCTCCGTGCTTGCAGCCATGTTCACACTGAGCTGATAAAGTATTTAAAGGAGAGACATAGAGGCAGCAGCGGGAACAATAAGAAGGGGTTAAACTGGTGACCTGAAACAACATAGTGGCTATACCAGTTTAAATTTCCCTGAGGTAATTTAGTCCGCGTTTCTTCTGCTGCAGGAAAATACTCAGCCACAAAGAAAAACAAATGGGAAAACCCGTTATATTGTGGAGAACCATTTTTGAATTCTCAAACTTTAGTTTTTCATTCATGGAATACTGTATCTATTTACAGTATGTGATATTTTCAATCAGAGAAAGTTACATAGAACAAGTTAAATTGATGACCAGAGCAATACAAAGACAATTGTACAGTACATCTCAACCAAACGCAACCACATATAGTTCATCTCAACCAAACGTAACCACATATAGTACATCTCAACCAAACGTAACCACATATAGTACATCTCAACCAAACTTAACCACATATAGTACATCTCAACCAAACTTAACCACATATAGTACATCTCAACCAAACATAACCACATATAGTACATCTCAACCAAACGTAACAACATACAGTACATCTCAACCAAACTTAACCACATATAGTACATCTCAACCAAACGTAAACACAAGTTGTTTTGTTGAAATACTTACCTTCACACTGTCCCTTGCTGTTCTTTCTCCAGCCATAGCAACACACCAGTCTCCTGCCATAGCCACACACACCTGGTTGGCCACCGGTGGGGACTTGTCTGCGGTGCCTGTACAGTTAAAGGACACACAAGAACACACAAGGACACACCAGGACACACAAGGACACACCAGGACACACCAGGACACACCAGGACACACAAGGACACACAAGGAAACACAGGGACACATAAGGATACACAAGGAAACACAAGGACACACAAGGACACACAAGGACACACAAGGAAACACAAGGACACACAAGGACACACAGGGACACACAGGGACACACAAGGACACACAAGGACACACAATAAAACACAAGGACGCACAAGGACACACAGGGACACACAAGGACACACAGGGACACACAAGGACACACAAGGAAACACAAGGAAACACAAGGACACACAAGGACACACAAGGACACACAAGGACACACAGGGACACACAAGGACACACAGGGACACACAGGGACACACAAGGACACACAAGGACACACAGTTAGGTGACACACAACTCTATCTACCCTGTTAAATCTCTACATGAACAGTTGAATGTTAGTTGATTGACTACAGCTTCTTGATTAGGAATAATACATTTGGTGAGTAAAATTTGATCATAATACGTTGTTTGATCATTATTTTTACAAGTGATCGCAGAAGAAAACAAATGCCCAAATGAATGTACACAAGTTGCAGTAAATATTCTGCAAATAGAGGAGATAATTATATCCCTAAACATGTCCCATGTGCTTTTTGGTGACAATCAACTTCGACACCCAAAGTGTCATTTAGTCTTCCCAAACGCAGACCTGCAGACATCCTAGCTAATTACACCATGGCAAGTTCCCCGTTGGTTCCCACATATTGGGAGAAAAGAGCTCCTCCTATTGGGAGAAAAGGGAGCCTCCCTCCTATTTGGGAGAAAAGGGAGGTAAATAGCATGTTACGCTCTATACTTCTACTTCATCAGTTACTCCTTAGAGTCCTTACAGTGTTACATGAATACCTCAAGCAGGAACCTATTTCCTCCAATTTCATGACCCCCCCCCCCCCCTCCCCCCTCCATCTGATTACACGTAACGTTGTTCCGAATGACTGTCAACAAGTCAACACTTTGGAAATAATCTCCATGTGTTTTAAACTGTAAATTATATCTGCTACTTCCCCTTTCATATCAGAAAAACTTTGGCTTTTGAAAAGCAGATCTGGCTGGGGAAACATTTCTGATCTGAATCAAATCTGTCTTATAGTTGCTACACATTATCTGGTGAGTCCTCTAGCCTCTGACCTCTAACCTCTAGCGCAGTGCCAAACTCAAATGTTCCAGATGTTTGCATGGCTTCCTGAAAGCAGCCCCTGGCTCCAAGGGGTCTGGAGAAATCTGAGTCCTGTTACAAATCAATCAGAACAGCCCACAGGAGGAGAGGGCCAGGGGCCGCATAGTGTGACAGCTGTCCTTCAGTGATTAACAGTTACCATGTCAGGAGCAACGTTTAGCTGACACAGCCTCCATACTTCACAGAGTCCCTGGCCAAGGCACAGACAGCCTGACAGTACTTGCATGGCAACAAAACAACCCCTTTTCCCCATGTACATATTGAAATATAACATTTTAGTAGGATGTAATGGTAGGATTTAAACAATGACATGTCTGTGATTGTCATGAGCTAAACTGAGTCTCTCTGGGTAGTGTTTGCTAAATGACTAACGTGTGTGTGTCACATGTCTTATGAGCACGGCTACTGGTGATGGGGATTCAGTATGAGCCGACTGCTTTTACTGTAAAAGTAAACACCTGTAATACATTTACAACACGTACAACACTCAGCTGTGTCTGGCCAGAGTGTTAGCTAGTAGCTGTTAGGAGAGTTAGCTAGGGATGCAACAATTGCTTTTGCAGTGCTGTTCCCTTGACACTGCAATGGAATGTCCAGATTGAATCCTTTACTATCTAGAATGAATCCTACCAATAAACACAGAGTTTTACACCTGCTGCAGGCTTCAAAGTGAATGGATACAATAACAAAAGCATGAACTACAGTACATTGCTTGACCATTACTTCATGCAGTATGTCTTTGAGGATAATTTCCTACAGCGGTCTTGATTGATTGCTCACTAACCTGTTGACGTCGGCGCTCCCAGAGGAAGCGTAGAACAGGAAGAGAAGTACACCGATCCAGCTGAGGGGATTCATGTCTCTGACTGGGTACAGCTCATGTTGTCTCTCTCTCTCTCGCTCTCTCTCTCTCTTTCTTTCTCGCTCTTTTTCACTCTCCTGATAGCAGTCTCTGTGATCTGAGGCCCATATGTCAGGTCCCCCCCTCTCTCTCTCTTCTTCCCACTCTCGCTCTCTTTCTCTCTCTTGGCTGAAATTCCAGAGGCAGGTTGTCATTGCAATGAGTGACACTGGGGTCTGAGCATGGGAAGAAGGCAAGGGTCTGGAGGGTCTGGTGGCTGTACGTCGGGGGTACACCAAACATCTCCACATGATCATTGTTTTCCTGCAATAGTTCAACCAGCTGGGGCAGATCTGTGATCACCATTGCAGCTATACTTAAAGCATATAGGGAACCAATGAAATAAGATGCATAGCATAATACTGCCTGCTTATTTAACCCCATATACAGGAGGCCTGTGAACTTCACCTCTTGCACCACCCTGGTTCTTCAGACGCAGACAGTGTCAATCTGCTTCTTCATGGTGATACCACATGTTTCACCCATCTTGGCTCTTGATGTCATGCCTTGCTCTGACATTGTCCTGGTTGCTAATTAGCTGGATCGCCTGTGTTAATTGCTGTGCCCAGATGTGCCCAAGCCTGTTATTAGAAGCTGCCCTTCCCTTTGATATCCTGCTTATGAGACTTATATTTCCCTCACTAACTTTAAACATCAGCTATCTGAGCCGCTAACCGATCGCTGCAGCTGTACATAGCCCATCTGTAAATAGCCCATCCAATCTACCTACCTCATCCCCATATTGTTTTTATTTACTTTTCTGCTCTTTTGCACACCAGTATTTCTACTTGCACATCATCATCTGCACATATATCACTCCAGTGTTAATCTGCTAAATTGTAATTACTTTGCTACTATGGCCTATTTATTGCCTTACCTCCTTACGCCATTTGCACACACTGTATATAGACTTTCTTTTTTTCTATGTGTTATTGACTGTACACTTGTTTACTCCATGTGTAACTCTGTGTCGTTGTTTGTGTCGCACTGCTTTGCTTTATCTTGGCCAGGTCACAGTTGTAAATGAGAACTTGTTCTCAACTAGCTTACCTAGTTAAATAAAGGTGAATACATTTTTTTTTTAAATGACCAGCACCCATAAAGCCCTACTCTCTTTCATGAATGCTAATACGAAGTTTAAGACTTAAAAGCCCTTAAAATGAGTTTGCAAACTTTTCAAAGTGAACTCTAACATCTGGTCTAACTCTGTCTCTGCACCCAGACTACACAACCTACAATGGTGCTGTTGGAATATTTGGTTGTCAGGTTTAGCATTAAATTCAGTGAACCACAGCCATGTGCTATTAACTTTTCTAATTGGATGGCTTTGTCCTAAAAGTTTACTATGACTTTTGTAAACATATTTTGGGGATTTAGACGGAATATATCTAAACTTGTCCATAAGTTGCTGATATTTCTTAGTGCTCTTTTCATCCATTTTAAAACCTATCTAGAGTATCACTATCCCATCTGCATCCCCCTCCTGTTCTTTCCCTCTCTGCTAATGATTTATGGAGCAGTGACATTTTATATTGGAAAGCTTTGTGCGGTATTGCCTAAACCCTGGAAACACACCTTCCAAAGAGTCAGTCTACCTCCAAGCTTTCAAACAAGGACTTGGGAGGTACAAGGGAAATTGCTTTCACATGAGGAGAAGAACGCTTTTTTCACGGTCAGATGGTGTAGTTCAGCTGTAAAATACGGCCCTGTGATTTCTCTGCCATTCTAGGATATATACAGTACTGTAGCTAACCACAACCAAGGCTGTGGGAGGCGGAGTTTGTGGGGAGCTCCATTTAACTGCCGAAATTTGAAAAAGGGAATGCCAGAAAAGTGGTTCATGTTTCCTCATTATTTCAGTAGTCCAGTAGCCAAAGGGGTATCAACAATAACATTGTATCAGATTATATGTTAAATTTACCTGATCATAACTATTTGATTCACAGTTTTGTAGAAAAGTTTAAGGAAAAAGTCTATACCCTCCAGTAACATAGGCCTCCAGTAACATAGGCCCCCAGCAACATAGCCTCTAGTAACAGGCCTCCAGTAACCATAGCCTCCAGTAACATAGGCCTCCAGCAACATAGCCTCCAGTAACAGGTCTTCAGTAACAGGCCTCCAGTAACATAGCCTCCAGTAACAGGCCTTCAGTAACATAGGCCTCCAGTAACATAGCCTCCAGTAACATAGGCCTCCAGTAACCATAGCCTCCAGTAACCATAGCCTCCAGTAACAGGCCTCCACTAACCATAGCCTCCAGTAACAGGCCTCCAGTAACCATAGCCTCCAGTAACATAGGCCTCCAGTAACAGGCCTTCAGTAACATAGCCTCCAGTAACATAGCCTCCAGTAACATAGGCCTCCAGTAACATAGCCTCCAGTAACAGGCCTCCAGTAACAGGCCTCCAGTAACACAGGCCCCCAGTAACATAGGCCTCCAGTAATAGGCCTCCAGTAACATGATTCAACATGGCACAGTTCTGATGTACACCATTACCTTGACTTGAGCATAAATCTCAGTCTCTGAGTTCAAAGCAAAAGAGGCTTATTCTGTTACAGAGATAATCGGTAAAAGCAATCCTGGGGCGGTCTAGAGAGCTGACTGCTGAGAAGGAGGGACATGGCTTAGCAAGTCTGCGAAAGGAAAACGAGACGAGCCCAGGTCTTGGCTAGGAATAATGATCTAATCAGACCTCTGAGATGTTCTGTATGACTGCCTGCTTTAGGAATGTGTCCTGTCCTCTGGCTTGCAAGGATAATGTTCTATGAAGTCTTATACAAGTACATGGTTGTAATACATTAAGGAAGGAAACTGAAATCAAATATAGCACAAGGAAAATATTTTCCTCAAGTAGGCCTATGGCATACACGCATGATACAGTATATGTGAAGCTTGGAAGTCTGGGAGCAAAGATTTTGGCCAGTGTCTTTAAAAAAAAATACAAATAATAATCTATGACACTTCCTCTTATTCTTATCATCGCTGAGATGAGATGAAAGTGAGATCGTAAATCTGCCACTTTTCAGAAACTACTGCCTGGTTTGGCCCAGGTGTTTCTACCAAGCCCCCTCATCTTTCACACGTCAGCCTCTATCTCAGGAATGTTTTGACTGAGGACATGTATTTGATATGTGAAATAATAATAATGAACGGGATGGATAAAATCTGGATACTTGAAGGAGACGACCCCACATTACTAAATCCCTTTGTTCAGCTTGTATAAGTGAAGTTAGAGAACACAATTCTTACTGCTAGTGCAACCCTATCAACGTGTGAAAGATGAGGGAGGTACAACTTATTGTGCCTGTAACAAAGTACCTTTTGAGAATATTGGAGTCACCCTTTCATATCCTGGACCTGTTTCAAATTATTTTTTCCCCCCAGAGGCAAGATATATAATTGCAGTAATTCAACGGAATTCAGTTGACACGTTGGCCCTCTCCCTGCACTGTTTCACGTTCAGCTACAGTACATATTGCACTTTGACATTAAGATTGATAAGAAGGACATTTTTGGGTTGCAGAAATTCACACATGAAAAGAATGTGAGTAGGAAGACAGCATCTCTACGACTCACACTCCGCTACCGACACCCTGTATGCCAGTGTCCACATGGCTTCATCTAGTCAGTGCCACCGTATGGTGAACATCTCAGGCATGTGAGTTATGTCGGTCATGCAGGCAGTGGACACTGGAGCTGTTTCCTGGTGTCCAGGCTCTGGGCAGTCCAGGCTGACAGGTGATGGAGCCTGCTTTCTCTGTCTGCATGTCTGACTGGCTCACAGCTGGCTGTGATGAAGGGATTATTCCCACAACAACATCACCCTCCTCTGTCCTCGGGGCCAATCTGGGGCGTTGTCCGAGGAAACACCCAGGGGTTTCCCACTGGACACGGGCCCTTCTGGCCCCCACTGGCCCCATGACTTTGATCCAGGCGCCTGTTTCATCTGAGTGTCTTTAAGCCGTCTGGACAGATGGTGACTCTCTATTGACCGTTCTGCTCTCCATTCCACTGTTCAATAGTTAGTGAATGTGCTATAGACCTTTATTGTACGTTGTCCATCTGGCAGATGTCTGAACTGCGTTCTTCATTTTGACGGTGATGCGACAGTATGAAGTGTTGCTGTAAATATGCATCAGAAAAGGGAAATATGAAAATGAATGAGTTGATCCTCTTATCCTTTATGTAACCAGGGAAATACCAAATTAAGATTGAAATATCTTACAGAGAATTAAGATGTCAATGTCTTACAGTACAAAGGGAGCTAATTAACACAATAGTATATATGATCCAGTATGTAGCTACATGAGTCAAACCAACAATGACTATGTTTTGGTGCTATTCCATGAAAACATGGGCCAAAACAACTTGATTTGCAAATGTCCCTCTTCTTGTTTTCCTGTGACAGTTTTCTCCACATGGGGGAGTCCTGAGCTAGTCGAACTCAGAGCTTCTAATTACGTTGCTGCAACAGGATTGGATTTGTATGGGCTGAAACGAAAAGATAAGACCTACCACAATAGACCAAATCCTGTTGTTTATAGACAGATCTATCCTCGCAGGTTGAAAATCTATTCATGATATCCTAATGAAAAAGATAACTTCAAATTAAATTTGTCTGGAGATGGACATTCTATTCATTGTATTTAGTGAGAGATATTCTATTCCATCAAAATGCATATTTCCTTACTGTACAATGCCTTCATCGCAGCATTCTTAAAACATTAAACCAATGTGGGCCCACATGCATCTGAGGGATACAGTAATCAGTACAGTATGTACATAATTGTGGTTATGTAATGATTAGTGTTTGCTCATCATTCAAGAAGTCTAGTTTTGTTTCTCTAATTCCTGGTAAATCATGTTCTGTGCTGTCTTATCCTACTACCTGGCCTCGGGGTAGAAATGTCAATTCTTTGAGAGTGGAATTTTACCAGGTGGAGCTAATTTATTCAACCATCTGAAAATGTCGATCACCAGAGGTCTCTGTCTGCTTCTATTTCAGTCTGCCATGATGAAGTTGGATATTTTCCTGTATGAGAATACAACATGAAACATTACGAAGAGAAGTGCTGACCATTCCTCCCTTTGGCTGTCCATGTGATGCCGACACTAGCAGGCTTTACACTGTAACAGCATCATTTGTCAGATCGTTCAGTATGTTGAAAGTGAAAACATTTCACCACCATACTTCCTTATCCCTGCCCCTACAAACAAAACAATGTAATTGTTTGTTTACGCAATTAAGTGAATTTTTGATCATATCAGTGTCAGAGAAGAGAACTGTTACATAAGGCCTAAAGTGGTAACATATTGCATGTGATATGTGACATGTGAATATTGCATTTTTTTACTCCAGTGAGGTGTTTTACAATACTGTGGAGTCATTGCCAACTTCTTTCAGGATGTTTTTCAGACTACTTCCTGGAATTCACATGTAGGCCTACATTACTTCTATTTTTCAGTTTAGCTATTAACTATCAGGAAGCCTACAGTCTGATATTCAAGGGATAATGCAGTAGAATCAGAACACTGCTGTATGTTCCATGGGTCTATATGGGTGTTCTTATCAAAGTAGAATCAGAACACTGCTGTATGTTCCATGGATCTATGTGGGTGTTCTTATCAAAGTAGAATCAGAACACTGCTGTATGTTCCATGGATCTATATGGGTGTTCCTGTGCATAGTCAGCGGGGTAAACCTCTGCTAGTACACTGAATGGAGGGTTCATCACCTTACATGTTCTGTCAGGTGTCCCACACTGTGACATGGCCTGTGACGTTAACATGGTGAACATGTCTTTGACTATAAAAGGAGAGAGAAGACGGCTTTTGAAAGTAGAGTCGACAAGACCACATCCTGCCATGTGTGGGAGATGAGATGAGTAGTGTGTGAGTGTGTGTGTGTGCGTGTGTGTGTGTGTGCGAGCGTGTATGTGTGTGTGCGTGTGTGTGTGGGTGTGTGTGTGTGTGTGTGTGTGTGTGTGTGTGTTTGTGTGAGCGTGTGTGTGTGTGTGTGTGAGCGTGTGTGTGTGTGTGCGAGCGTGTGTGTGTGTGTGTGTGTGTGTGTGTGTGTGTGTGTGTGTGTGTGTGTGTGTGTGTGTGTGTGTGTGTGTGTGTGTGTGTGTGTGTGTGCGTGTGTGTGTGATTGTAGCAACTACAGTGACTGGTGTTAAATTAAAGGCCATAGACCATAGAGGATGAAATAGATCAACAGTGCTCAGTTACGGGTTGAGTGTTGGGCTCAAACACTAAATAAAACAGTGCTGAATTATTTATTTCTGTCCAGCTTCATTGTCTACAATTGGCACAGCTTTGTGTACAATTAATATAATGTCAGAATTACCATTGACTGTTGTTCCTCGTAGATCAAGCACCTTATCCATGGAACCCCCTCAAAGCAGAAATGCATTTACACAAGGATCCGTTTTCATTTACAATGATAAGAAATGTCTTTAGGCCTACTGTTATTAGGAGCCTCATCATGTAAGCTGGGCCTGATGTTTTTTTAACGTGTCTTTCATCACAGTGTGCTACGATGGGGATGTGGCTGGGCTGGGGACAGTGCTGCTACAGGGACAGGGAGAGGATGAACTCTGTAACAACAGATGTAACCTTGGGAACATCCGAAGAGGATTCTGGCTGAACACTGAGTATGTCCACCAGTGACTGACTGGAGTTTCCAGTAAACTAGTAATTTAATTTAACTACATTCTGCAGTAGCTTGGTGGTAGTTGAACTGAATAAAAAATCTTGGTAATGTTTTCAATAGTTAATTACTTCCCCCCCCCCCCCCCCATGTAGCAGTGTAGCTAGCAACTGGAACTATACAGTACTATTTTACTATGTAGCGGTGTAGCTAACTACTGGAACTACACACTACTGTTTTACCATGTAGCTAACTACTGGAACTACACACTACTGTTTTACCATGTAGCTAACTACTGGAACTACACACTACTGTTTTACCATGTAGCTAACTACTGGAACTACACACTACTGTTTTACCATGTAGCTAACTACTGGAACTACACACTACTGTTTTACCATGTAGAGGTGTAGCTAACTACTGGAACTACACACTACTGTTTTACCATGTAGCTAACTACTGGAACTACACACTACTGTTTTACCATGTAGCTAACTACTGGAACTACACACTACTGTTTTACCATGTAGAGGTGTAGCTAACTACTGGAACTACACACTACTGTTTTACCATGTAGCTAACTACTGGAACTACACACTACTGTTTTACCATGTAGCTAACTACTGGAACTACACACTACTGTTTTACCATGTAGCGGTGTAGCTAACTACTGGAACTACACACTACTGTTTCACCATGTAGCGGTGTAGCTAACTCCTGGAACTACACACTACTGTTTTACCATGTAGAGGTGTAGCTAACTACTGGAACTACACACTACTGTTTTACCATGTAGCTAACTACTGGAACTACACACTACTGTTTTACCATGTAGAGGTGTAGCTAACTACTGGAACTACACACTACTGTTTTACCATGTAGCGGTGTAGCTAACTACTGGAACTACACACTACTGTTTCACCATGTAGCGGTGTAGCTAACTACTGGAACTACACACTACTGTTTCACCATGTAGCGGTGTAGCTAACTACTGGAACTACACACTACTGTTTTCCCATGTAGCAGTGTAGCTAACTACTGGAACTACACACTACTGTTTTACCATGTAGCGGTGTAGCTAACTACTGGAACTACACACTACTGTTTTCCCATGTAGCAGTGTAGCTAACTACTGGAACTACACACTACTGTTTTACCATGTAGCGGTGTAGCTAACTACTGGAACTACACACTACTGTTTTACCATGAAGCAGTGTAGCTAACTACTGGAACTACACACTACTGTTTTACCATGTAGCAGTGTAGCTAACTACTGGAACTACACACTACTGTTTTACCATGTAGCAGTGTAGCTAACTACTGGAACTACACACTACTGTTTTACCATGTAGCAGTGTAGCTAAGTACTGGAACTACACACTACTGTTTTACCATGTAGCGGTGTAGCTAACTACTGGAACTACACACTACTGTTTGTAGAGGTGTAGCTAACTACTGGAACTACACACTACTGTTTTACCATGTAGCAGTGTAGCTAACTACTGGAACTTCACACTACTATTTTACCATGTAGCAGTGTAGCTAACTACTGGAACTACACACTACTGTTTTACCATGTAGCAGTGTAGCTAACTACTGGAACTTCACACTACTATTTTACCATGTAGCAGTGTAGCTAACTCCTGGAACTACACACTATTGTTTTTGCAACAACAAAAAATTGGATGAAGACGGCTAGAATTCCTTTCTTTTTCGGTATCAGACCTGCCTCATTCATAGTTGTTGTGTTTAAACGGCCAAATTACACATTCTGTTAACATCTGACTCCACAGTGATCTATCTGTTGTTGGAATGTGTAGTCTATGAAGGTTCATATTTAGATATGATAATTCATCACAATGTAGTTTGGATGTAGTGAACTACTTTTACCAACTAATTTAATTCAGTAAACTATATTTTTCTTAAAGGCTAGCTTTAGTGTATCTTAACTTCTTCCTGAGTGAAGTAATTGGCAGCTTGGTAAACTATATTTTCAGAGTGGCTTCCCCAACACTGCTGGTGGTATACATTAGTTTCAGATTGGGCTTTGTTGGTTGTACTCAGTCACAGTTACATTTGGCTTGCGTCAGCTGTAACTTTCTTCCGCCCGTAGTTGCGATCACATTTGTCTTTGCATTTTTCAGTCAGGTCATCAAGCCAAGATGTCATGAACCTCAACCGAACACATCTGTTAAAGGCCATAGGTCAAGTTAAACCATGAACATCTCTTGTCCTCACGTCTTAATGGCTTTAGGCCTATCCATGATTCTAACAGGCACTGGAACTCAGTCATGCAGTGAGTCAGACCGCAGGGTTTGACTGGCAGCTAGCCTCTCCATGAGATCAGGGAGCTACTCTCACTCCACTATGTCTGGTGTGACGGGCTAAACACTCGTCGGCTGGACACCTGCCGTTATCTGCTCATTAATTATCCAGCAAACACTATTGTGCCATGTTATTAGCGGGTCCTTGATGAAGATACTCGGGCAGGCCCTCCCTGGAGTTTTGTAGCACGTCTGTCCATTACTTATTCATTCTGGTTGGCTAATGGTGGCCCATTAGCTCTGTCATAGTCACAGACAAGCCAGCTCATTCCGTTCACTTCCAGGATTCTTGTCCTGAGAGCCTGGTCCATTGAGGCAATAGAGGAAGCTATGAAGTTATAGATCTTATGACTGTATACTGTATCTACATATGTAGGATCTTAAATTGACCAGTTTGCTACAAAAGGAAAATAATTATGAAGCAACAGGAAATGTGAATTATTATGTGAATTCAGGAAAATCATTTGCAGGGGTTGATACAAATTCTCAGAAACAAAAGAGTGATCAAATTAAGATCTCACATCTGTAAGTGTGTGTCAGTGTTTCACATTGTGAAATTATATGTCATGTGAACTGAAATAAGATCAAGATTGCAGTTATTGGACAATAGTATCTCATGTCTGTTCCCAAAAACCTTGGTTCTTCAGTTTGATCCACTAAACTCCATGTTCCCAGCCAGTGTTGTGTTAAGGTGTAGAGCTCCCATTGGCTGTGCCATCAGCCAGTGTTGTGTTAGGATGAAGAGCTCTCATTGGCTGTGCCTTCAGCCAGTGTTGTGTTAGGATGTAGAGCTCTCATTGGCTGTGCCTTCAGCCAGTGTTGTGTTAGGATGAAGAGCTCTCATTGGCTGTGCCTTCAGCCAGTGTTGTGTTAAATCAAATCAAATCAAATCAAATGTATTTATATAAATTAGGATGTAGAGGATGTAGAGCTCTCATTGGCTGTTCCTTCAGCCAGTGTTGTGTTAGGATGAAGAGCTCTCATTGGCTGTGCCTTCAGCCAGTGTTGTGTTAGGATGTAGAGCTCTCATTGGCTGTGCCTTCAGCCAGTGTTATGTTAGGATGAAGAGCTCTCATTGGCTGTGCCTTCAGCCAGTTTTGTGTTAAATCAAATCAAATCAAATGTATTTATATAAATTAGGATGTAGAGGATGTAGAGCTCTCATTGGCTGTGCCTTCAGCCAGTGTTGTGTTAGGATGAAGAACTCTCATTGGCTGTGCCTTCAGCCAGTGTTGTGTTTGGATGTAGAGCTCTCATTGGCTGTCCCTTCAGCCAGTGTTGTGTTAGGATGTAGAGCTCTCATTGGCTGTGCCTTCAGCCAGTGTTGTCTTAGGATGAAGAGCTCTCATTGGCTGTGCCTTCAGCCAGTGTTGTGTTAGGATGTAGAGCTCTCATTGGCTGCGCCTTCAGCCAGTGTTGTGTTAGGATGAAGAGCTCTCATTGGCTGTCCCTTCAGCCAGTGTTGTGTTAGGATGTAGAGCTCTCATTGGCTGTGCCTTCAGCCAGTGTTGTGTTAGGATGTCTCTCAGAGAGGAAAATAATACTGTGAATCATCAGAGAGATGAATTATAAAGTCAGTGTGAAGTCAGTGAACGCACAGCCAATGAGAGCTCTACATCCTAACACAACACTGGCTGAAGGCAGTGTTGTGTTAGGATGTAGAGCTCTCATTGGCGTTCACTGACTTCACACTGACTTTATAATTCATCTCTCTGATGATTCACAGTATTATTTTCCTCTCTGAGAGACATGTACTCTCACTAGACTAGACCCCACAAGAGTGAAACACATCAACCTAGGCCAATGTGGCTACTCTGAATCCCCTGCAAAGCTAAGACGTGTTGTATTCGTTCTCCTGCAGCTATTCAGGTATTCCCGTTGAGCTTCAGAGTTAGATATTTGAGGAATGTGCTATTTGTTTTCTGTGTTTAATCACCAAACCCTACCACTGTCCATGGTGATGAGAGACCTCAGATCCCCTTGAGTCAAATGAGCCTGGATTTTACCCCAGGCCTCTGCTAAGCAATTTCCCTTTCCTCTCCAATAACCAACGTCGGCTCAAATGAAAGCTGTGTCCTTTGAATTAAGGTGTGCCTTTCCCCTTAGCAGATGTTATCAAGCTAATCAGGAAAAAGAAGGCACAAATGTGACAAGACCTTTCAGTGTAACCTTTGAATTGTCCTTTTCTAACTATTAGTGTTTGGAGATCTAATACACATTCCAGATATCCCACAGTACATACCAGTTGGTCCTCTGGTGAGGGTGAGTCATTCCTGAGTAGCTCTCTTAGCTGCACTTCCTTGAAGCTTTCACAACAGCTAACTACCCTTATATCAACTACTTTGCACTTAGGCTTATGCATCAGGGTAGGGTCAAGACACAGCAATGTGTTTTAACTAACCACTCATATCAGGAGAATAAAATTCTTCACAGTGTTTTGGGTCATGTCTCGTCATGTCTGTACCATCAAAGGGCACAGCCGCATTAACTAACCATGCCACTCTATTGGGAGAACAACACCTATCAGAAGTCTTAAGAAACTGAGACAGGAAGTGAGACATATTGGAAAAGATGAACAGTAGCTCACTTTCCGTTCATGTCAACAAGAGCGTATGGCTCAAATGACTGCAGTCAGTTTGACCCCTTAACCAGGTCAGGTCCTAAGGGTCAGAGTTGAGGGCTTCAAGCCTTGAGCTAGTTTTCCCTCATAGATATAATAGGCATGACATTTTTCTATTTTTTTTTAATTTAACCTTTATTTAACTAGGCAAGTCAGTTAAGAACAAATTCTTACTTACAATGACGGCCTATGTGACTCCCAATCACGGCCGGATGTGATAAAGCCTGGAATCAAACCAGGGTGTCTGTAGTAACACCTCGAGCACTGAGATGCATTGCCTTTGACTGCTGTGGCACTCGGGTAGTCCAATGCTGAACTAATGCTGTAGCAATACAAACTACATTGATTCAATATCAATATCCGGTACTGAATATGAAGCTTGCCCTAAATTACCCGAATGTTTGGTCAAAAAATGTGAGCGTACACAATGGCTCAGGACAGGGTCGTTGTCTAGGGGTTCATAAGCCTTTGAGTCAGTGAAAATGAGAACGACCACATTTAATTTCCTGTTTCTAGTCCTATTGGATAATGTGACAAGACTCAGAGCCAACTGAACAATAGAAAATATCCAGGTTATTGATAGCTTTAACTGCGCTGAAAGGATATGACCTCACACAGCATTTCTGAAGATTTTCGTTTAACCATAAGCACCCTACAACAACACTTCCTCGTTGAGAGAATCTTTCTTGTCAACATAGATGTGTGTCATGTATGAAAATCTGTACGATTCATCTCAAACTTTTGTGAAACATCACAAGAAGTATTCGTATTCAACATTTTGTGTTGAAAGTTAGTTTAAAAAAAAGAGCTTCCATTTGAGGACTCCCTCATAGAGCTGGTGTGGAACACCCACAGATTCCAACTGAACTGGTGCCCCATGCGGACAGGAAGGAGCCAGCTATGAAGCGAACAGAAACACGTTACAAAGAGAGGAAGACAGAAGTCAAAGTGCAAAAGAGGCTTTGTCTCAAGAGCTCGAACAGGCTTAGGAAGAACAGACACACAAACTCTCACACACACACACACACATATGCAAACACACACACTGCATTGGAAGTTGATTTGTGGTAAGATTCCGATTGTAGCCTACTTTTTTACAGCATTTGTCTCAAGAGCTTGAACAGGCTTAGGAAGAACAGACACACAAACTCTCACACACGCACAGACATATGCAAACACACACACTGCATTGGACGTTGATTTGTAGCAATATTCCGATAGTAGCCTACTTTTCACAGCATTGGCCACTAGTTACCTTATTTCACAACAGACAGGCTTCACACTACAATAATATATCCACAGGAGTTGTTCTTCAGCATGCTAAAAGTTGATACTGTAGTATTTTAATAGGCAAGTCAGTTATGAACAAATTCTTATTTTCAATGACGCCCTAGGAACAGTGGGTTAACTGCCTGTTCAGGGGTAGAACGACAGATTTGTATCTGGTCAGCTCAGGGATTTGAACTTGCAACCTTCCAGTTACTAGTCCAACGCTCTAACCACTAGGCTACCCAGCCGTATGATGACCCCACAACCCTACAGATCCTCACAATGTATTTTGATTAGGATCCATCCCTGTGTTAGGACTAACACTACAGACAAGCTGTCTCTGGCCTAGAAGCAGTAAGACTAATACTGCCAGACAAGCTTTATCTGGCCTAGAGGCTGTAGGACTAATACTACAGACAAGCTGTATCTGGCCTAGAGGCAGTAGGACTAATACTACAGACAAGCTGTCTCTGGCCTAGAGGCTGTAGGACTAACACTACAGACAAGCTGTCTCTGGCCTAGAGGCTGTAGGACTAATACTACAGACAAGCTGTATCTGGCCTAGAGGCAGTAGGACTAATACTACAGACAAGCTGTCTCTGGCCTAGAGGCTGTAGGACTAACACTACAGACAAGCTGTATCTGGCCTAGAAGCAGTAAGACTAATACTGCCAGACAAGCTGTATCTGGCCTAGAGGCTGTAGGACTAACACTACAGACAAGCTGTCTCTGGCCTAGAGGCTGTAGGACTAACACTACAGACAAGCTGTATCTGGCCTAGAAGCAGTAAGACTAATACTGCCAGACAAGCTGTATCTGGCCTAGAGGCTGTAGGACTAATACTACACACAAGCTGTATCTGGCCTAGAGGCTATAGGACTAATACTTCAAGACAAGCTGTATCTGGCCTAGAGGCTGTAGAGCTAATACTGACAGACAAGCTGTATCTAGCCTAGAGGTTGTAGGATTAATACTGCCAGACAAGCTGTATCTGGCCTAGAGGCTGTAGGACTAATACTACAGACAAGCTGCATCTGGCCTAGAGACTGTAGGACTAATACTACAGACAAGCTGTATCTGGCCTAGAGGCTGTATGACTAATACTGCCAGACAAGCTGTATCTGGCCTAGAGGCTGTAGGACTAATACTGGCAGACAAGCTGTATCTGGCCTAGAGGCAGTAGGACTAATACTACACACAAGCTGTATCTGGCCTAGAGGCTGTAGGACTAATACTACAGACAAGCTGTATCTGGCCTAGAGGCTGTAGGACTAATACTACAGACAAGCTGTCTCTGGCCTAGAGGCTGTAGGACTAACACTACAGACAAGCTGTATCTGGCCTAGAGGCTGTAGGACTAATACTGCCAGACAAGCTGTATCTAGCCTAGAGGCTGTAGGACTAATACTACAGACAAGCTGTAACTAGCCTAGAGGCTGTAGGACTAATACTACAGACAAGCTGTATCTGGCCTAGAGGCTATAGGACTAATACTTCAAGACAAGCTGTATCTGGCCTAGAGGCTGTAGAACTAATACTGACAGACAAGCTGTATCTAGCCTAGAGGTTGTAGGACTAATACTGCCAGACAAGCTGTATCTAGCCTAGAGGCTGTAGGACTAATACTGTCAGACAAGCTGTATCTAGCCTAGAGGCTGTAGGACTAATGCTACAGACAAGCTGTATCTGGCCTAGAGGCTATAGGACTAATACTTCAAGACAAGCTGTATCTGGCCTAGAGGCTGTATAACTAATACTGACAGACAAGCTGTATCTGGCCTAGAGGCTGTAGGACTAATACTGCCAGACAAGCTGTATCTGGCCTAGAGGCTGTATGACTAATACTGCCAGACAAGCTGTATCTGGCCTAGAGGCTGTAGGACTAATACTGCCAGACAAGCTGTATCTTGCCTAGAGGCTGTAGGACTAATACTGCCAGACAAGCTGTATCTGGCCTAGAGGCTGTAGGACTAATACTGCAGACAAGCTGTATCTGGCCTAGAGGCTGTAGGACTAATACTGCCAGACAAGCTGTATCTGGCCTGGAGGCTGTAGGACTAATACTGCCAGACAAGCTGTATCTGGCCTAGAGGCTGTAGGACTAATACTACAGACAAGCTGCATCTGGCCTAGAGGCTGTAGGACTAATACTACAGACAAGCTGTATCTGGCCTAGAGGCTGTAGGACTAATACTGCCAGACAAGCTGTATCTGGCCTAGAGGCTGTAGAACTAATACTGCCAGACAAGCTGTATCTGGCCTAGAGGCTTTAGGACTAATACTGCCAGACAAGCTGTATCTTGCCAAGAGGCTGTAGGACTAATACTGCCAGACAAGCTGTATCTGGCCTAGAGGCTGTAGGACTAATACTGCAGACAAGCTGTATCTGGCCTAGAGGCTGTAGGACTAATACTGCCAGACAAGCTGTATCTGGCCTAGAGGCTGTAGGACTAATACTGCCAGACAAGCTGTATCTGGCCTAGAGGCTGTAGGACTAATACTACAGACAAGCTGCATCTGGCCTGGAGGCTGTAGGTCTAATACTGCCAGACAAGCTGTATCTGGCCTAGAGGCTGTAGGACTAATACTGCCAGACAATCTGTATCTAGCCTCGAGGCTGTAGGACTAATACTGCCAGACAAGCTGTATCTGGCCTAGAGACTGTAGGACTAATACTGCCAGACAAGCTGTATCTGGCCTAGAGGCTGTAGGACTAATACTACAGACAAGCTTTAGAAGCAGGGAGGAGTAACAGATAAGAACATTCCTCTGACGGTTCTCATCAAGCCGTCTGAAGCCACTACAGGGTTTATACTTATCTATGGAATGTAGTAATACATGGAATCTCTACTGTGGCTGTCCTGAGAAGATAAACATCTCATCACTTTTGGGGCTTTTTGCACAGAATTATTGTTTGTTTTCTTTCATTATACTCCCAGGGCCAGAGATTGTTCTGGGCATACAGTACCCGTCAGCTACACAGGACATAGTGGATGCTTGTTGCAGACAGTACCGTACCTAACCTAACCTCAAATCTCTACACTGAGCTGCTTATGAACAAGGGAGGAAATGTACATTGAGAAACATGACTGGCATGAATAGCATATAGTCCTGTAAATGCAATGTAATTCTATGTCTGACGCTTGGGTAGGTTAGAGCACACACAGCATACTTGTCGACAACAAGGCCCAGATGTTACTGTAGCAGGAGTCTTGCTGTCAGCATGCGTCTCCTGCTGTTAACCACTTCCTGCCTATGCTACCTGGCAGTGTTCTTACTCACAAACCATGAATGAAAACAACACGCACACTGGAATTGTATTGTAGAGCTACGGTAGTTTTATTTTACTAGGCAAGTCAGTTGAGAACAAATTCTTATTTTCAATGACGGCCTAGGAACAGTGGGTTACCTGCCTGTTCAGGGGCAAAATGACAGATTTTGTACCTTGTCAGCTCAGGGATTTGAACTTGCAACCTTTCGGTTATTAGGTCAATTCTCTAACCACTAGGCTACCCTGCCGCCCCTAGTTGAATTACTCCTTGTACCAAGTTAATATTTGTTGTTTTAGGTCTCTCTTCATGTAATGTTGTGTTGTCTATCTTGTCGTGATGTGTGTTTTTCCCTATACTTTCATTTAATTAATTGTTTATTTTTAATCCCAGCCCCCATTTCTGCAGGAGGCCTTTTGCCTTTTGGTTGGCCGTTGTTGTAAATAAGAATTTGTTCTTAACGGACTTGCCTAGTTAAATAAAGGTAAAATAAATAACAAATACATCAATTGCCTTGATGCACACTCTTGGGATCTTCTCAACCAGCTTCACCGGGAATGCTTTTCCAACAGTCTTGAAGGAGTTCCCATATATGCTTATCCTGTGTCCTGTGTGATTTTAAGTATGCTCTCTTTAATTCTCTCTTTCTCTCTTTCTTCCTCTCTCTCGGAGGACCTGAGCCCTAGGACCATGCCTCAGGACTACCTGGCATGATGACTCCTTGCTCTCCCCAGTCCACTTGGCCGTGCTGCTCCAGTTTCAACTGTTCAGTCTGCGGCTATGGAATCCTGACCTGTTCACCGGACGTGCTACCTGTCCCAGACCTATTATTTGACCATGCTGGTCATTTATGAACATTTGAACATCTTGGACATGTTCTGTTATAATCTCCACCCGGCACAGCCAGAAGAGGACTGGCCACCCCTCATAGCCTGGTTCCTCTCTATGTTTCTTCCTAGGTTTTGGCCTTTCTAGGGAGTTTTTCCTAGCCAACGTGCTTCAACACCTGCATTGCTTGCTGCTTGCTGGGGTTTTAGGCTGGGTTTCTGTACAGCACTTTGAGATATCAGCTGATGTACGAAGGGCTATATAAATACATTGGATTTGATTTGATATGCTGAGCACTTGTTGGCTGCTTTTCTTTCACTCTGCGTTACACCTCATCCCAAACCATCTCAATTTGGTTATCGGGTGATTGTGGATGCCAGGACATCTGATGCAGCACTCCATCATTCTTCTTCTTGGTCAAATAGCCCTTACACAGCCTGGAGGTGTGTTGGTCATTGTCCTGTTGAAAAACAAATGATTATCCCACTAAGATCAAACCACATGGGATGGCTTTTCACTACAGAAATCAGTGGTAGCCATGCTAGTTAAGTGTGTCTTGAATTCTACATGAATCATGACAGTGTCACCAGCAAAGCACCCCCACACCATCACGCCTCCTCCTCCATGCTTCACGGTGGGAACCACACATGCGGAGATCATCCGTTCACCTACTCTGCTTCTCACAAAGACACGGAGGTTGGAACAAAACATCTCAAATTTAGGATAATCCAAACAAAGGACAGCTTTCCACCGGTCTAATGTCCATTGCTCATGTTTCTTGGCCCAAGCAAGTCTCTTCTTCATATTGGTGTCCTTTAGTAGTGGTTTCTTTGCTGCAATTATACCATGAAGGCCTGATTCATGCAGTCTCCTCTTAGCAGTTAATTTTACATGAACTCGCTGAAGCATTTTCTGAGGCTGGTAACTTTAATGAGGTAACTCTGGACCTTCCTTTCCTGTGGCAGTCCTCATGAGAGCTAGTTTCATCATAGCGCTTGATGGTTTTTGCGACTGAATTTGAAGAAACTTTCAAACTTCTTGATAAAGACTAGCCGGGTAATCATAATGTTATTGTTGTGTTTTGGAGGACTGACTGCACATTTTATCTTTAGACTGTAGTATCTCCAAATCCAGACAGAACCAGAACCTAAACAAGCAGTAACATGATTGCTGTAGAGCCACACGTCTATATGCGTGTGTTACCTTTATTTAACTAGGCAAGTCAGTTAAGAACAAATTCTTATTTTCAATGACGGCCTGTTAACTGCCTTGTTCAGGGGCAGAATGACAGCTCGTCATCGTCAGCTCGAGGATTCGATCTAGCAACCTTTCGTTTACTAGTCCAACGCTCTAACCTCAAGGCTACACTGCCGCCCCATGGACTCTTCTCATGGTGGGATGACAAACACTGTAGACTGTTAAAGAAGACTGGTGTGATGGATTAGAGCCTGTATTACACTGTAGACTGTTAAAGAAGACTGGTGTGATGGATTAGAGCCTGTATTACACTGTAGACTGTTAAAGAAGACTGGTGTGATGAATTAGAGCATGTATGACAATGTGAACTGTTAAATTTGACTGGTGTGATGGATTAGAGCCTGTAATTGGGAAATGGGAAACTAACACTGTGGACTGTTAAAGATGACTGGTGTGATGGATTAGAGCCTGGAAAGATGAGTAGTGTGAGGGATCAGAGCCTGTAAAGATGACTGGTGTGATGGATTAGAGCCTGTATAATAATGTAGACTGTTAAAGATGACTGATGTGATGCATTAGAGCCTGGAAAGATGGCTAGTGTGATGGATTAGAGCCTGTAAAGATGACTGGTGTGATGGATTAGAGCCTGTAAAAGGAACATGAGAAGTGTGCATGACTGCTAAAGTGGAAGGGAGTGGATGTGATGGCACTTAAGGGACCTTGGAGGGTTTGTTAATGGCACTTCCTGTGCTGTTCTGGCTCAATGACAAGTTGAAAATCAGACTTTAACATTAAGCACTAGAGCATCAAAGGAAGAGTGGATCTTACCCAACTGAAAAGAGCCTTAGTTGGCCCTAAATCTGTCATAGAAATAATGTTTTTCACAGAAATAGTTAACAAGAATAACTATTGGGCACACATAACACACCATTTCATGGGAAAAAAACACATGGTGGTCATTTTGTTTTGTTGCTTTTAACAAGTACTGTTCAAAACTGCTCCAATCGATTCTGTATCAAAGTTATGCATGCTTCCTGTTGTGTGCTCAGAGAGGTAGACAAGGCTGCAGCCGTGTAGATTACCCCACAGGGCTCCGGTCAATGTTGCAGTGTAGCTCTGCTGCACGAGGGCGATACTGAGCACAACGGGAGGCCAATTCTTTCATTTCTCGATATAACTTTTGAAAAAGCAGAAGACATTAGCATTTCACCATTTGAACTTGTGACTATGACTTAGGGATAATTGCTTAAACACGAGCCCAAAACAAACACATTTAAAGGGTATTGCTTTATTTGAATAGTCCATCTGTAGCAATTAAACTATCTACTAACCCTAACCGTAGCTCTAGCTGCAACCCTAACCTTAACCATTATCCTAAACCTTACTCTAACTCAACCTTAACCATTATCCTAAACCTTACCCTAACTCAACCTTAACCATTATCCTAAACCTTACTCTAACTCAACCTTAACCATTATCCTAACCCTTACCCTAACTCTAACTCAACCTTAACCATTATCCTAAACCTTACTCTAACTCAACCTTAACCATTATCCTAAACCTTACTCTAACTCAACCTTAACCCTTATCCTAAACCTTACTCTAACTCAACCTTAACCATTATCCTAAACCTTACCCTAACTCAACCTTAACCATTATCCTAACCCTTATCCTAACCCTAACTTAACCTTAACCATTATCCTAACCCTAACCCTAACCCTAACCTTAACCATTATCCTAACCCTTACCCTAACCCTAACCTTAACCATTATCCTAACCCTTACCCTAACCCTAACTCAACCTTAACCATTATCCTAACCCTTACCCTTACTCAACCTTAACCATTATCCTAAACCTTACCCTAACTCAACCTTAACCATTATCCTAACCCTTACCCTAACCCTAACTTAACCTTAACCATTATCCTAACCCTAACCCTAACCCTAACCTTAACCATTATCCTAACCCTTACCCTAACCCTAACTCAACCTTAACCATTATCCTAACCCTTACCCTAACCCTAACTCATAGTTAGCACACCTACAGTTGGCACATCTACAGTATGTTATCTGATGTATTCATTCAGGAGTCATGGGGCAGTGCTGCCCACATATTGTCAACCACTGAGGCCACTGTTTGACTCAATATGCTCAACAATGTCAACTTTAGCACCAAGGCAAAGCAATAATTCAAGGTTTGTTTTCCTGTTCAAAGTTAGTCTTCATCCTTAGATTCACCTTCCTTCAATCCAACTCTTTAACCATAAATTGAGAAATATTCTACAGTCATGAAAGAACAAGCTTTCACTCTCCTTCTCTGCATTTCACCCTTGGCTTTGATTTTATGATCCATGTCAAGTCACCCCCCCCCCTCCCCCCAAACACACATACCCCTGTTACAGATGTCAGATAGTTGTTACAGATGTCAGATAGTTGAAGATATGAATCAGATGAGCCAGTCAGATATACCATGATAGAGGCTGGTGTCACAGAGACCATGCAGCCTAGCTACATCCCTTTTCCCAGGATTCCCCTCTGCTGTCTCTACCCATGGGCCTCAGAATGTCCCTCTGCTGTCTCTACCCACGGGCCTCAGAATGTCCCTCTGCTGTCTCTACCCATGGGCCTCAGAATGTCCCTCTGCTGTCTCTTCACTAGTCCTGTATTAGTGGACCAATGTAGCCGCCTGTAGAGCATGCAAAAAAAATGTCTGCCACTACCGAGTTCTGAGCGTGACCTCACTCTGTCCTTGCACACAAAGCTACAGAGGGAGATTGCCATCGCAGTATGTCAGGGCATGTTTGCCAATGTGTATTCCTAATGGCTGTGTCCAACAAGCCTCTGATGTTGCAGAGACACTGTGTTGGTACTGACCTGTCAGACAGGGATTTCTTGTGTTGAGCAATCTCTGCCTGTTTGCGTTTGGCTTTAGTGTGCATGTCCTGCCATGTTTCGACGAGCTGGGGGAGGACGGGCTGGGGGAGGAGTTGTAACTGTGAATGAGTAAGTGGGTGTGTGTGTGTGTAAGTGTGCGTGCGTGCCTGCGTGAGTGTGTGTGTGTGCCAGGTTCACAGCTGGAGTGCTACTGCTCTCAGCAGGGCAAATTTCCTTCAGATGAAAGGTTGCATGCAAATGTCACTTTGCACCAGCTGTATCTCTCTCAGTTCAACAAGGAGATGTCTGCTTGGCTAATCTGACGAAGACTCCACTGGCAATAGCTGATTTCCAAGGAATATTTCTCCCAAAGAAATTCCACAGAATTCCACAGTACCATACTTCAGGAGCCTTTACCGTGGTTGTAGCCTAGTGGTTAGAGCATTGGGCTAGTAACCAGAAGGTTGCAAGATCAAATCCTCGAGCTGACAAGGTACAAGTCTGTCATTCTGCCCCTGAACAGGCAGTTAACCCACTGTTCCTAGGCCGTCATTGAAAATACAAATTTGTTCTTATAACTGACTTGCCTGGTTAAATAAATGAAATAACATTTTAAAAACATATAGTGTTGCCATATGGCCAGATATGTATCATTACATGGTATTATATACAGTATATAACAGTATATAACTTGACTCATTTGGATTAATTTCTGCAATAGGAGCTGGAGTAAACTCCCAGAGGCTTGATAGCTGGACAGTATGTACGCTAACACTCAGGAAACAGAAACACTGGCTTCAGACATGAATAAAGTTGATACAATGACAACAACATGGAATCGTTTTTATTTATTTTTTATTTATTTCACCTGTATTTAACCAGGTAGGCTAGTTGAGAACACATTTATTTAACCAGGTAGGCTAGTTGAGAACACCTTTATTTAACCAGGTAGGCTAGTTGAGAACACCTTTATTTAACCAGGTAGGCCAGTTGAGAACACCTTTATTTAACCAGGTAGGCTAGTTGAGAACACCTTTATTTAACCAGGTAGGCTAGTTGAGAACACCTTTATTTAACCAGGTAGGCTAGTTGAGAACACCTTTATTTAACCAGGTAGACTAGTTGAGAACACCTTTATTTAACCAGGTAGGCTAGTTGAGAACACCTTTATTTAACCAGGTAGGCTAGTTGAGAACACCTTTATTTAACCAGGTAGGCTAGTTGAGAACACCTTTATTTAACCAGGTAGGCTAGTTGAGAACACCTTTATTTAACCAGGTAGGCTAGTTGAGAACACCTTTATTTAACCAAGTAGGCTAGTTGAGAACACCTTTATTTAACCAAGTAGGCTAGTTGAGAACACCTTTATTTAACCAAGTAGGCTAGTTGAGAACACCTTTATTTAACCAGGTAGGCTAGTTGAGAACACCTTTATTTAACCAGGTAGGCTAGTTGAGAACACCTTTATTTAACCAGGTAGGCTAGTTGAGAACACCTTTATTTAACCAGGTAGGCTAGTTGAGAACATGTTCTCATTTGCAACTGCGACCTGGCCAAGATAAAGCAAAGCAGTGTGACACAGACAACAACACAGAGTTACACATGGAGTAAACAATAAACAAGCCAATAACACAATAAACAAGTAAATGACACAGTAGAAAAAATACAGTCTATATACTGTACAGTGTGTGCAAAAGGCATCAAATCAAATCAAATGTATTTACAGTGCATTGCGAAAGTATTTGGCCCCCTTGAACTTTGCGACCTTTTGCCACATTTCAGGCTTCAAACATAAAGATATAAAACTGTATTTTTTTGTGAAGAATCAACAACAAGTGGGACACAATCATGAAGTGGAACGACATTTATTGGATATTTCAAACTTTTTTAACAAATCGAAAACTGAAAAATTGGGCGTGCAAAATTATTCAGCCCCTTTACTTTCAGTGCAGCAAACTCTCTCCAGAAGTTCAGTGAGGATCTCTGAATGATCCAATGTTGACCTAAATGACTAATGATGATAAATACAATCCACCTGTGTGTAATCAAGTCTCCGTATAAATGCACCTGCACTGTGATAGTCTCAGAGGTCCGTTAAAAGCGCAGAGAGCATCATGAAGAACAAGGAACACACCAGGCAGGTCCGAGATACTGTTGTGAAGAAGTTTAAAGCCGGATTTGGATACAAAAAGATTTCCCAAGCTTTAAACATCCCAAGGAGCACTGTGCAAGCGATAATATTGAAATGGAAGGAGTATCAGACCACTGCAAATCTACCAAGACCTGGCCGTCCCTCTAAACTTTCAGCTCATACAAGGAGAAGACTGATCAGAGATGCAGCCAAGAGGCCCATGATCACTCTGGATGAACTGCAGAGATCTACAGCTGAGGTGTTTTAGATTAACTAACTTCTTAGTAATGACTCGGGACGTCGGGTTTGATACGAAAGCTTATTTTAGTAAGAATACTTGTTTACGTTACATTTAACAACAATTGTTTTGGTACAGAGCAATGCAGGTAAGATGCTGTTGGAAAGTCAGTCACAATCATCCGCACCTGCACATAATTGGCGCGTTATCACTCATTCCTCTCGCAAGGCATTCTGGGACTTGCAGTCAAAAAGCGTAATTCAACACAACCCAATACAATTACATATGCAAATAAATCTAAAGAAATATCTTTAGATACAGTTCAAAGAATAAACTTAAACATTAACTCTGTAACACATTAAAGTTACAACATCCTCCCCCCCCCGATGAACAATTGTGTTCATCTAGATCTCTAGGCAGTATATCAACTGAATAGGTCTCCTCAACAAAGTCCCCGAAGCAGTACGAACTGAACATGATCTAACTAAGCCATCTCGGCCTGGAAACAGTTCCTCAATCTTTCCTAGTTTCCAGGTTTGTCTGGGTAGGTTATCTTCTCCAATGAGTACAACGTCACCCGCTTTCAGTGGGGTGGGCTGTGGTGTGTCACAGCGGTGTGCTGACTTTAGATCCAGCAAGTAGTCTCTTCGCCAACTGTTCCAGAAACTGGTCACAAGTCTCTGCCTGTACTTCCATCTGCGTGTCATTTCCCGCTTGTGTAACGTTGGGTGCTGAGTGTCACTTGCTCCAGAATGCATCACCTTCTCATGTTGGTACTGTATCAGCATTTCTGAGTATCTGGACTTATTGGGCAGAACCCATGGGTGCTGCTCTCTGAATGTGAAGTTGGACTGTTGCAGTCTTCCTCCTACACTGAGTAGTTCGTGTTCGTCCAGGAAAGGTTTCAGTTCTCTGATTTTACAGTCATTGTTTAGGCTTTTTCCTGCCTTCAGTAGTTTGATCTCCTGTCCGAAACTCTGTTGTTGTGTTACCTTAATCCAGTACTTTTCTGCATCGAACAGTTCGTCAGCAGTCAGTTCACCTTGCATCTTTATGGTTGTACGAGCATTGGCTATGAATCTCTTTATCCAGGCGGTGACTCTGAACACTCTTTTCAGTTTGCTGTACCTTTCAAGCTCCAACACAGGTTCAGTGCTGTCTGTGCTGTTTGCTGCGAGTTGTACAGTAGCCTGGCAACTGGACTTGAGTTCTATATTCACCTCATCCGGAACCTTGTTATCATCAGTCTCTTCGGACTGATTGGGTGATGTCAGAATTCTGGGTCCATTCCACCATAGCTCGCTCTGTGTCAAGTTTCTAACAGTTTGTCCTCTTGTAGGGAGGTCAGCTGGATTCGTTTTCCCTTCAATATGTGACCATGACTCTGGATTGGTCAAGGACTGGATCTCCGTCACTCTGTTCGCAACAAACTGTTTCCATTTCTGAGCTGAGCTGCAAATCCAATGCAGCACGATCATCGAGTCTGTCCACATGTTAATCTGTTTTTCTTCCATTTTCAGTGTGGTCATCAAGTTGTTTGCTAGTCTCGCTCCAATCACAGCTTCCATGAGCTCCAGGCGTGGCAGCGTCATTTTCTTAAGTGGGGCTACCCTGGACTTGGATGCGACTAGACTTGTTGTTTCCCTGTCTTGTGACTCACCTTGCAAGTAAGCTACTGCACTGTAAGCCCTTTCACTTGCATCACAGAACACGTGTAGTTTCAGGGTGTGGTTATTCTGTGGCTGCATGTCTGTTCTGTACCACCTTGGTATGGTGAGCTGGTGTAACTGGGGTAGTTCTGAACACCACTGTTGCCATTCTCGTGTCAGATCAGGTGGTAATTCTTCATCCCAGCTGAGTCCCCTCTCCCACATTTCCTGGAACATGCACTTGATCCTGATGGTGAAGGGAGTTAAGAAACCAAGAGGGTCGAAGACACGTGCAGACGACTGCAGAACACTTCTCTTTGTGTTTTCCTTTTGCCTTAGAATGCTCAGTAACGGCCTGAGGTCAAACACAAAGTCATCCGTTTCCGGCCTCCATACTAAACCTAAAACCTTCAGCACTACTCCTTGTGTTTCTAGCATCAACGGGTGGTCAGTTGTCGTACTCTCCTCCCATTTTGTTTTCAATTCAGGAGAATTTGTCATCCACTTGCAGAGGTCCATGCCTGCATTCGACAGCATTCGCTTTGCAGTTGTTGTCACAAGGTAAGCCTCTTCAACATTGCGTGAACTTGCAATGAAGTCATCTACGTAGAGTGACTCTCTCAGTATCTCTACAACTTCTGGTTGTTCTGTTTCATATTGTTTCAGGTGCTTCCTGATTGTAGCTGCCAGCAAAAATGGACTTGGGGAAGCTCCAAATACCACTCTTTTCATCCTCAGCACACGCAGCTCCTCTTCATTTTCTCCTCTTGGTGGGCCAGTGAGCCATAGAAATCTCACGGCGTCTCTGTCTCTCTCTGCTAGGGATATCTGCAGGAAAGCTTTCTTGATGTCTGCCATGAATGCGATCTCATGTAGTCTGAACTTTATCAGAACGCTGAGCAGATCCGGATTCAGGTTCGGTCCTGTGAGTAGACAGTCATTGAGAGATGGACAGCCATCTTCATGGGACGAGGCATCAAACACCACTCTCAGTTTTGTTGTCACCTTATCTTCTCGGAGTACTGCATGGTGAGGTAAGTAGTATTTTACGTTGTCTGCACTTGATGCGTTGTCCTTGGGCACGTCCTCTGCCATATCTTGTTGTAAGTAGTCTTCTACTACTTCATTGTATCTGCTGTACAACGTCACATCCTTCTTCAGCCTTTTCTTCAGACATTCAAACCGTTTCTTGGCGATTCTATAGTTGTCTTGGAGTTCTGGCATTTCTCGTTTCCATGGCAACTCCACATGGTATCGCCCATCTTTGAAGGTGGTTGTTTCCTCAAACCTTTGTAGAGCCTCGGTTTCCTCTGGGTTCTGTGTTTTCTCTCTTAGAATACCCAGAGACTCAAGCTCCCAGAATGCATGCAATTGCTTGGAGACTAGTGTGTCTTCATCAAGTGGGATGAACATGCAAGTTGCCTCGGCGACACTTGACATGGACACGGGTCCCTGCACCGACCATCCAAAGGTGCTCTCTAAAGCAACTAGCGTCTCCGTCAGTCGCTCCACTCTGCCTGATACTATCTGCCAGTAGTAGTCTGCTCCTATCAGGACAGAGAGTTCAGGATCATTGTCATCTCCTGGAAAGTCTGCGAGCTGCAGTCCCCTTTTACTGAGCTCATACTGAATCCGTTCACCAGGAACCTTCATCACAGCTGTGCACACTTGTGGGGTTTCAATTGCCTCTATCTCTATTCTCTGCTGTTTGTCCCAGACATTCTCCAAGATGACTTTCACTGTGTTGCGTTGGGATGTTGCTGGGGCAGAGGAGCCAAACGTGTGAAGAGTGAGTGCCTCTTGTCTGATTACTGGTAGCTTCAAGCACTTCACAAGGTTTTCATGTATGAAGCTTCTCTGACTGCCTCCATCTAGTAAGCAACGAGCTATCTTCCTGCCCGATGGGCCTTCTACCCATGCCTTTGCCGTTTGTAGCAACACAGTGTTCTGTCCATCTGGTTTCATCTTCACTGAATGGGGAATAACTGAGGAAACAACAGCATCTACAGAAACAGTAGGGGGTTGCACCTCCCTCCTCTTACTGGTACAAACCGCAATGTGATGTCTGCTTCCACATGTTGGACATGACACATCTTTGACTTTACAGAATTTTGCTATGTGTCTCTGTCCTAAACATACAAAGCATCTTCCCATGTTCTTTAGTTTCTCTTTGCGTGTAGCAATATTGTAGTCAGTGCAGTTTTCTGATTTGTGGTCTGCACTGTCACAAAATAGACACGTTTGTTGTTCCTTCTGGCTGGTTGTATGCAGTGCTGCAGCAGAGGGCATGTTGGGTATTTTTGTTTTCATTTCATTGGAGAAGCATGACTTGTTCCATGGTTTGCTCTCTTTCTGTTGGTTGTATGATCTTGTCATTTGTAGCGCTCTCTCCCTGCTCTGAACCTCTTTCTGTAGGAAACTGATAATCTCAGACACTTTCCATTCATCATCTACTCCCCTCTGACGACTATAGTCAAGAGCTATGTCCTCTGGAATCATCTGCAGTAAGATTGGGAATAGTAGGCTTCCATAGGTTTCTGACATTACACCCAGTGATTCCAGGCTCCTAATCTGAATTTCACATTCATCATATAGCTGCCTCAATGCATTTAGATCAGAGGATTTCTTCACAGGTGTGAGATTCAGCAGCTTTGACATATGAGCACTAATCACAAGATCTTTCCTTCCAAATCTGCTCTTGAGTAGAGTGATTGCATTATCATAGTTACTGTCTGTTAACATCAGTCCTGCTACTGCCTTTGCAGCTGGTCCAGTGAGATATGTTTTCAGATAGGTAAACTTCTCTTTTTTACACAGGGAATCATTGTTGTGAATAGCAGTCTCATATTGGCTCCAAAACTCCTGCCACATACTGACATCTCCATAGAATTTCTCAATAATCAACTTCGGTAGCCTTACTGATTGTCTCTGTGATATGTTTGAGTTAGCGTCACTCACCCGGGCTGGTAGTGGATTGACGTCCTGTTTCTTCGTTATCACTCTTTGTGCACGGCTCTTCAGCATGATAATGCGTTCTTTGTAATCCTCCGTGCATGCAATCTCTGCCTCCAATCCGTCCAATGGCGTTAACTGTTCAATTCCACGATCGAGCTCAAACAAACTGTCCTCCTTAGCGGATAGCAATTCCAACAATGTACTCAAGTGATCGGTATCCGGATTTGACTGGGATATTTCCACGTCAATCTGATTCAAAATCCGCGTTGTTGCGCCTCGAATGGTAACCCGCTTTCGTCTCATTCTTTCTGCTTCATGCCGACGTTCCTCCTCAGCCATTTCAGCCACTTCTTCGTCGCAGCTCATATCCCGGGTTTCGGCACCAAATTTTAGATTAACTAACTTCTTAGTAATGACTCGGGACGTCGGGTTTGATACGAAAGCTTATTTTAGTAAGAATACTTGTTTACGTTACATTTAACAACAATTGTTTTGGTACAGAGCAATGCAGGTAAGATGCTGTTGGAAAGTCAGTCACAATCATCCGCACCTGCACATAATTGGCGCGTTATCACTCATTCCTCTCGCAAGGCATTCTGGGACTTGCAGTCAAAAAGCGTAATTCAACACAACCCAATACAATTACATATGCAAATAAATCTAAAGAAATATCTTTAGATACAGCTCAAAGAATAAACTTAAACATTAACTCTGTAACACATTAAAGTTACAACAAGGTGGGAGACTCTGTCCATAGGACAACAATCAGTATCAATATTGCACAAATCTGGCCTTTATGGAAGAGTGGCAAGAAGAAAGCCATTTCTTAAAGATATCCATAAAAAGTGTTGTTTAAAGTTTGCCACAAGCCACCTGGGAGACACACCAAACATGTGGAAGAAGGTGCTCTGGTCAGATGAAACCAAAATTGAACTTTTTGGCAACAATGCAAAACGTTATGTTTGGCGTAAAAGCAACACAGCTGAACACACCATCCCCACTGTCAAACATGGTGGTGGCAGCATCATGGTTTGGGCCTGCTTTTCTTCAGCAGGGACAGGGAAGATGGTTAAAATTGATGGGAAGATGGATGGAGCCAAATACAGGACCATTCTGGAAGAAAACCTGATGGAGTCTGCAAAAGACCTGAGACTGGGACGGAGATTTGTCTTCCAACAAGACAATGATCCAAAACATATAGCAAAATCTACAATGGAATGGTTCAAAAATAAACATATCCAGGTGTTAGAATGGCCAAGTCAAAGTCCAGACCTGAATCCAATCGAGAATCTGTGGAAAGAACTGAAAACTGCTGTTCACAAATGCTCTCCATCCAACCTCACTGAGCTCGAGCTGTTTTGCAAGGAGGAATGGGAAAAAATGTCAGTCTCTCGATGTGCAAAACTGATAGAGACATACCCCAAGCGACTTACAGCTGTAATCACAGCAAAAGGTGGCGCTACAAAGTATTAACTTAAGGGGCTGAATAATTTTGCACGCCCAATTTTTCAGTTTTTGATTTGTTAAAAAAGTTTGAAATATCCAATAAATGTTGTTCCACTTCATGATTGTGTCCCACGTGTTGTTGATTCTTCACAAAAAAATACAGTTTTATATCTTTATGTTTGAAGCCTGAAATGTGGCAAAAGGTCGCAAAGTTCAAGGGGGCCGAATACTTTCGCAAGGCACTGTATATAGCCCTTCGTACATCAGTTGATATCTCAAAGTGCTGTACAGAAACCCAGCCTAAAACCCCAAACAGCAAGCAATGCAGGTGTTGAAGCACGGTGGCTAGGAAAAACTCCCTAGAAAGGCCAAAACCTAGGAAGAAACCTAGAGAGGAACCAGGCTATGTGGGGTGGCCAGTCCTCTTCTGGCTGTGCCGGGTGGAGATTATAACAGAACATGGCCAAGATGTTCAAATGTTCATAAATGACCAGCATGGTCCAATAATAATAAGGCAGAACAGTTGAAACTGGAGCAGCAGCACAGCCAGGTGGACTGGGGACAGCAAGGAGTCATCATGTCAGGTAGTCCTGAGGCATGGTCCTAGGGCTCAGGTCCTCCAAGAGAGAGAAAGAAAGAAAGAGAGAATTAGAGAGAGCACACTTAAATTCACACCCCCGGACAGGGCCAAACAGGAAGGCATGAGGAGGTAGGCACAAAATAGGCCATAGGAGCAAATAAATCCAATTTAGCAGATTAACACTGGAGTGATAAATTAGCAGATAATTATGTGCAAGTAGAGATACTGGTGTGCAAAAGAGTAGAAAAGTAAATAAAATAAAAACAGTATGGGGATGAGGTAGGTAGATTGGGTGGGCTATTGACAGATGGACTATGTACAGCTGCAGTGATCGGTTAGCTGCTCAGATAGTTGATGTTTAAAGTTGGTGAGGGAAATAAAAGTCTCCATCATAAACTGTACTGCTCTCCCATCCTTAAGAAGTCCTTTTCCAGTGTTTCACACCTCCTCCTGGGTGCACAGGATCAGTGTTTGTCACTCAAACCATTCAGAAACAGGCTACCTTTGTGTGTGGACAGACCAATAGAGAAATTCCTCTACAGAAAAAAGGTCTGTTTTTTTTTTCTCCCACGTCCTAATATGGGCATGGGCGTCAGTCCACAGTGAGATAGCTATGTGATCACATCACCGTCTGAAAGAAATCACTTGGAAATACCAACTTTTGGACCATAGTATGAAATATATGGAGTCTTTTTACACGTTGACATTGTAAAATATTATTCAAAATATGCGTAATTCCAGAGGCCCCAGTGATTGTGTATGCTTTGGTAAACCTGATTAGATTACATGTAAATGCACTGTTGAATATTTTATCAAAGATATGAAACTGGTTTTCTGGTCAAGGTCCCCTCCAGAATGTTAGTGTGCAGTGTATTCTCTGGTGAGCTGGAGGCAGTTGTTGGGAACGGTTTGACTTCTCTGCTCATTCTGTACCTTTGGGGAAAAGGATGGTGGGAGTAGCTTCCTGTGAGAGGAAGCTCTGTTGGCCTGTAATAGTCTATTCTTTATATTCCCCTGCAGCCTACAGAGAATTAGCAAACAGCTTGGGGAGGTCTCTCTGCCTTTATGCCATCCTCATGGCCCTGTTGTTACCAAGCCAAACAAAACATAATAACCGGCTATCAAATTATTAAATAACTGTGTTGAGCATTCCTTAGCTGTGCAACACCTGAGTATCAAATTCTGCACACAAAGATATTGGTAGTAAACAATGTGGCATTAGGCTGAATCATGTGATTCAAATAATAAATTGATCCACTTTCAGTACAATTTTTCTAACAAGGGTCAAAAAGTAGTCTAATACAAATGAATGTAGCCATTACTCATGAATATATAAAGAAGGTTGAACATAAATCAGAATACATAGCACTATCATTTTATTATAGTCTCTGTGACATACTCTATGTTGTCAGCCAGTCAATGAATATGTGAATTGTCCTGGCCTTTTTGTGTGGTACGACCCTTGACACGGTGCTGATGGTTTCACAGCAGTAGTACGAGTCAGCGTGTGGATCGAGGTGAACTGGAACTGATTCAGAAGCACCCTCTCGTGCTGAGTGCTCTCATCTCATGCAGCTAGTTATCCACTTCCCCTGGGCAAGGGCTTTTCACTGGTAGAAGTGCATTGTTTATTTCATCTAAAAACCCTCTGATCAATTAACCAGTGCACTGAGCGAGATAGAAATCTATTACGCAGACAGTACATTAGAACGTTTGGCTAGAATGTTACTCACCGACAAAAAACACACATTTCCCTTGCATTACTAATTACGTGAGGACTGAACTAGTTTTAAGAAAAATCTATGAAATAACAGTAATCCTAATAGGATGTGTTTTCTATGACCGTCTGTTAGGACAGGAATAGGACTATCCAGGACACCTACAGCACCCGGTGTTCACAGGAAGGCCCAAGAAGATCATCAAGGACCTCAGCCATCCGAGCCACGGTCTGTTCACCATGCTACTAGAAGGTGAAGGCAGTACAGCTGCATCAACGCTGGGACCGAATCCTATATAACTACTGCTGTCCACTTCATATGTATATACTGTATTCTATTCAAGGATCATCCTATATAACTACTACTGTCCACTTCATATGTATATACTGTATTCTATTCAAGGATCATCCTATACACCTACTGCTGTATACACCTTTTCTATTCATATAATGTCTAAAATGTCTATACACACCATTATATACATAGAAATGTACATTCCGGACTCTGACATTGCTCGTTCTGATGTTTCTTCATTTCTTTATTTAGATTTAGGGTATTTATGTATGTTTGTTTTGTATTAGCACTGTTGGCGCTAGAAACATCAGCATTTCACTGCACCTGCGATAAACATCTGCAGAAATATGTGTACACGACCAATAAAAGTTGATTTGATTTCAGTAAAAATTTCCGGACTCTTTCCCACCCCTTGCCCATTGATTGGGTTAATCATTGATGAGGCCAGTCTAACTAGTACAACTAGAGGTGTTGCCCTAATTATCCAATTTAAATAAATATATATATTTAACCTTTATTTAATTTGACCGTGTCTCCACTTTCAATCACTACAGTGCAGTGACAGTACTGTGAATACCACTCATTGTCAACAAATGTTAATCAACTAATGTTGATCATTATCAAATTGTGGTAGGCTAAATGGAGACAAGAATAGCTTTGTGTTGTTGAGACAGTGTCCTTGAGAAACCTGCTTTTCCCATGAAATACAGCCCAGATGGAAACCCACACTCGAACATAAACAAACATGGGCTCTCTGGGTTTCCCATGCGTGTAGATACAGCTATCTGCCTATAAACAACTACTGAAGCCAACGGTAAAACCTCTCTGCTAATTTTAGTTTCATAACCATCATAATTACTCATCAGTGGATGAATGTCTTTGGGCATGTACAATGCGAGTGTATGTTCAGACGAGGAGAATAAGGCATGTCAACAATGGCATTTCCTCAAAGGTTAGATGGGTATTGTAAGTCGTGTTTTCTCTCATAGTCAGGGGATGTTTCCATTGCACACTGCCATACACATTCTGGCAATGTGTATAATGACAATGTATTCCTTATCAGCTGAATTGTGTCATTCGAGAGCGTTATGATTTCTAGTCACGTTAGTGACGAACATAACAGATTTTTGTATTTTATAATACAAAGCCAAAGTAACCACAACTTCAGCACAATTGTTGTCCATTATTGTTGTCACAATTGTTGTCCAGTTTCTAAATGCCGCCTATACCAGATGTGTGTTATGCCTGCAGAGACGTGGCCTGTCTGCCTACCTGGATTGGTAAATTGCCTCTTTCACCTTAACATTCTTCAGGGACAGTGGAGTGTGTACACCGTACACCCACGTATTTTTCAGAAGGCATTGTGTATCCTCACCACAATGTGTATCAATGTAGCGTAGTGGAGGTATATGCTGTATATATGCTGGGCTAATTGAGCACCGCCCCATGGGACTCCAAATCACAGCCAGTTATGATAGTCTGGATTCGAACCAGGGTGTCTGTAGTGATGCCCCTAGCCTTAGACCACTGTGCCACTCGGGAGCCAGTGATCAACTATTATTTCTTCACATTTTCAGTGGGATTTTGGCAATAGGCTACCTTGAAGCAAGATAAGACATGCATCATAATATGAAGTAAATGTCCACGTATCAAACAATTAAGGAACAGGATATAGTGATGCTAGTGATAGGCCTAACTGGCTTCTGATAGATGGAAAGGCTTTCCCAAAGACATTCTCAATTAAATGTTAACTAGCGACAAAGTAGGCTATGCCTACCTGGCAGAATGATATTATGATTATTTGCATCAGTCCAGTGACCATTTGTTTTTCAAACTCCATCTCATGTGCTACAGAAACACAGCTAACCAAACAACAGCGCTAGGTACCTGTACTACAGAAACACTGCTAACCAAACAACAGCGCTAGGTGCCTGTGCTACAGAAACACAGCTAACCAAACAACAGCGCTAGGTACCTGTACTACAGAAACACTGCTAACCAAACAACAGCGCTAGGTACCTGAAACTACAGAAACACTGCTAACCAAACAACAGCGCTAGGTACCTGTACTACAGAAACACTGCTAACCAAACAACAGCGCTAGGTACCTGTGCTACAGAAACACTGCTAACCAAACAACAGTGCTAGGTACCTGTACTACAGAAACACTGCTAACCAAACAACAGCTCTAGGTACCTGTACTACAGAAACACTGCTAACCAAACAACAGTGCTAGGTGCCTGTACTACAGAAACACAGCTAACCAAACAACAGTGCTAGGTACCTGTACTACAGAAACACTGCTAACCAAACAACAGCGTAGGTACCTGTACTACAGAAACACTGCTAACCAAACAACAGTGCTAGGTACCTGTACAACAGAAACACTGCTAACCAAACAACAGCGCTAGGTACCTGTACTACAGAAACACTGCTAACCAAACAACAGTGCTAGGTGTCTGTACTACAGAAACACAGCTAACCAAACAACAGTGCTAGATGCCTGCGCTACAGAAACACTGCTAACCAAACAACAGTGCTAGGTGCCTGTACTACAGAAACACTGCTAACCAAACAACAGCGCTAGGTACCTGTACTACAGAAACACTGCTAACCAAACAACAGTGCTAGGTACCTGTACTACAGAAACACTGCTAACCAAACAACAGTGCTAGGTGCCTGTACTACAGAAACACTGCTAACCAAACAACAGCGCTAGGTACCTGTACTACAGAAACACTGCTAAACAAACAACAGCGTAGGTACCTGTACTACAGAAACACTGCTAACCAAACAACAGCGCTAGGTACCTGTACTACAGAAACACTGCTAACCAAACAACAGTGCTAGGTGCCTGCGCTACAGAAACACTGCTAACCAAGCAACAACGCTAGGTGCCTGCACACTTGAGTTAAAGAGTGACTACACTCAAAACTACACAAAAAAAATGTCTTAGATTTTTCCCAGACCTCAGAAGTGGTGCCCTGATGTGGTTATTGTTGTGGACTTAGAACATCCTATTTGTTTTGGTATTAAAAACGTCTGTTCTGACTCAGTTGACAGCCTCTGTTTCAATAGTAGACCTACTGTTAGCCTAATACACAGTACAGCATGGCTTGGCCTGGCTGTGAAAGACCCATGTGAGATTAATCATTTTAGGTCATTCATAGTATGTGTCACTGTTTCTCATAGAAATGTTCACGCAGGCCACTTGGGAAAGTATTGTCAAAATAGTCTAATACTGTTTAAAAAAAAAAAAAAAAGAGGAAGTCACCCCTCCCCCTGTTTTAATGCTCCAGTTCCTACCATTCTCAGAATGTAAGCTAACTTTTGCTGTGGGACACTTGAGGGCTTGTTTAAGATTCGTTACCTGCTTGTCTGATAATAGAAAGGAGACTTGTCTAACTGAACAAGTGTCAGCCAGCTCATGCAGAGACTATTTGATGTTCATAAGACCTCACAAATGATCTGCTATTCAAATCATAATAACTTACTTTATACGATTGTTATTCGATTTATAATGACATAATATTTAAACAGCCATAGATGGTCCAACAATATGATGAATTAAGTGGACATCTTGTCATATGATGTTAGAGTTGTTAGGTTAATAAATACGGATTGTCTCCCTGAAGCATATAGCACTGTATGATCACACTTGATCATCTGTTTTTGGTTTATTTGGGACATCTCTGTAAAGAAGGACTGCTGTGTGAAGACCAATAGCAGAGTGCCTGTCTGCTGACTGACTGCAAGTCATAAAAAGGAACCTTAATCAGTAATGAGGAACTAACTTCCTGACAAATGAGCCACAGAGCAACATGCTCTCACATTGTTACCAACAAGCAACAGTAGAACTGTGCCAGAAATAGAACAACAATTTCTCAAGCCCACCAGTGATATGACAAATATTTTGATTAAATATGATAGATTACTTTTGTATGTGTCTGACCTATAACACATTTTCTGAGTGGGGAAAGGAACACCAGCAGAGAAATGTGGACGGAATTATCATTATCTTATTTTGTCAGCCATGGATGAATCAGCCGTATTTTTATACAGAAAAAAAAGGCCCAACAGCTTTCTCCTGGTTCCTTTAGGACATAATTGTTTCTTTGTATCCTTACAACCAAAGCTCATTGATTTAGAATTGTGAACAGCACCAGTCTCTGTAAGAGGCAGGGGGTGTTATGAGCCATGAGCACCTGTCTGCTACCATGGAAACAGAGAGAGAAAGAGGGACCTGGCGATTCAGCTTCGAGGCTGAACACAGAGACAGAGATGTGTTTAGCACCACAGAGGCTGCTAGCTGCAGCTATTCTGGTGGCTTTTGCAACTTCCTGTAGGAACCAGCTAGCCCTCATTCACCCAGTAGTGTTTCCTGTTCAGAAAATGACTCGCTGGTGCTGGTGGTGAAAGTATCTGCATGTCCTTACATGAATGAATTGTACTATTTCATTTATTTATGGTTTGTGGGTGTATTGTATTTGTTGGCTGATAGAGTTTGTTGTGGATTTTGAATCATTCTGTACTATTTTAATGCTAAACTTTCAGAATAAGAATATTGTCAAGTATGAAGCAGAGCCATTAATTTTAAATTAAAAGGCTCTGCTATGAAGAATCAAATAATTCTAATTCTGTGAAGATGAGAATTGAGACGGTAGTATGCCTACATTACTGGATAGAGAATACAGAACTCGGAACCCAGAACCCGGAATACGGTACACAGAATACAGTATAGTACAGTAACTGCAGCATCTAGTACATATGTGGCCTGACGCTCAAAGCCCTTGATTAGATTTACACTCCAGCCGTCATGAGGATCAGGCTGAGGCACCCAGGGACTCAAAGACATCTGTGTTCCTCCCAGAGAGAGAGAGCTGAGCAGTCCAGCAGGCAGAGAGGCAAGTGCCTTCCCATCACAACACTGGCAGATGGCCTTCTGGGCCCTCATTTTGGGCCACGTTCATCACAATCACCTCTCTCTCTGTGTGTGTGTGTGTGTGTGTGTGTGCGTGTGTGTGTGTGTGTGTTGTGTGTTGTGTGTTGTGTGTTGTGTGTGTGTGTGTGTGTGTGTGTGTCCTCCACGATGCAGACGCCATAATGGCGATGACATCACGGTCCAGAGAAGTTCATGAAAACATCAGAGGATGAGGGAGGGAAGGAGCCCAGAGGACAGAGGGGGAGATTACGTTACCCTGTCAGTTTAAAATCCTATTAGTTCGACACTACAACGGATTAGCCTTTTGTGGATGCTGTTCAATGGAGGGACATTGGACACCATTGGGCACATTCTAACAGTTTATTAACTGTTGGGGTTGGCTGAAGGAGCACTCTGGGGCAGATTTCTTACTGAAAAGCAGCAACCGTTTAACTATATGGGCTCATTTATTTCCTCCATACCTGGATGCCAAGATAAAATCCTCCTTCACTCTTAGAATGGTCTGAATCAGCTTTACATAAATACTACTCAGGTGCAGTAGCTAAAGCTAAACGTTATTGTAGAATATGTAGTCATTGAAATGGCACATACTGTATGAGTAAAATCACAACATTGCCATGGCCAGTATTGACCTGGGCAATTTGAACAATTCTCTGTCTTTGGAAAGTGTTTTGATACAGTGAGCAGTTAGTCAATTTATTAGTGTTAATGAAGGGCACAGATGGGTGGCAGCATCCGTAGCTGACGTGGTATCCCCTTTGGAGAGCTCCTTGGGCTCCATTGTACCGCTTGCTTGGTGGTGCCCCTTGCTAAGTTGTGTTGCAGACTCTGGGGCCTTTCAGAACAGGTGTGTATATACTGAGATCATGTGACAGATCATGTGACACTTAGATTACACACAGGTGGACTTTATTTAACTAATTATGTGACTTCTGAAGGTAATTGGTTGCACCAGATCTTATTTAGGGACTTCACAGTAAAGTGGGTGAATACATACTGTATGCACACACCACTTCTCCATTTAAAAAAATTTTGTTTTCGAATTTTTGACACAATATATACAGTATATATTTTTTTTCACTTCACCAATTTGGACTATTTTGTGTATGTCCATTACATGAAGTCCAAATAAAAATCCATTTAAATTACCGGTTGTAATGGAACAAAATAGGGAAAACGCCAAGGGGGATGAATACTTTTGCAAGGCACTGTATTCATACCTCGGCCTAAACATCAGCGCCACACGTAACTTCCACAAAGCTGTGAACGATCTGAGAGACAAGGCAAGAAGGGCATTCTATGCCATCGAAAGGAACCTCAAATTTGACATACCAATTATAATCTGGCTAAAAATACTTGAATCAGTTATAGGACCCACTGTCCTTTATGGTTGTGAGGTCTGGGGTCCGCTCACCAACAGAGAAATCACAAAATGGGACAAACACCATTTGTCCCATTTTTGGGGGTTGAGACTCTGCATGCAGAATTCTGCAAAAAATATCCTCTGTGTACAACATAAAACATCAATTAATGCATTCAGAGCAGAATTAGGCCGATACCCGCTAATTATCAAAATCCAAAAAAGTGCCATTAAATTCTACTAAAAGGAAGTGATTCCCAAACCTTCCTTAAAAAAGCCATCACCTACAGAGATATTAACCTGGAGAAGAGCCCTCTATGCAAGCTGGTCCCGGGGATATGTTCACAAACACAAATAGACCCCACAGAGCTCCAGGACAGCAACAGAATTAGACGCAACTACAGTATATATATATATTAAAAACTTTATTTAACTAGGCAAGTCAGTTTAAGAACAACTCATTATTTTCAATGACGGCCTAGGAACAGTGGGTTAACTGCCTTGTTCAGGTGCAGAACAACAGATTTTTACCTTGTCAGCTCAGGGATTCAATCTTGCAACCTTTCGGTTACTAGTCCAACGCTCTAACCACTAGGCTACCTGTTTCTCGTGTCAATAAAACCCCTTAAAATGAAATTGAGAGAGAGAGAGAGAGAGAAAGAGTGAGAGAGAGGAGAGAGAGAGAGAATGAGAGAAAGAGAGAGAGAGAGAAAGAGAGAGAGACAGAAAGGGTGAGAGAAGGAGAGAGAGAAAGAGAATGAGAGAATGAAAGAGAAAGCCCGAGAGAATATGCAGCCCAGAGAGGGTAGGACACAAAGGACCTATTTTTTTCTCAGCCACTAAACAAGTCCACTAATGCTGCTCCACACTCACCCCTTCAGCTAGCAGATGGCCAGGGGCCAGGCCTTAGCAGACTCCTCCATTCACAGAGACTAGATGCGTCACAGTATATCTGCCATGGGGGCAATTATCATCTGTCTTGTGCCTGAGGAGAAAGGACACACCCACTCCGACTCCTCTAAACACAGGCTTTGAAAAATCAGAGCACTGAGATCAAGAGATAAACTCTTATACCCAGCAAAAACACTGGGCTTTCCATTTTGTAACGGTCAGTCATTATCTGACGTTCAGACTATAATCTGTTGCCAGTAAAGACATCAACATGGTGACGTTTCTGTGTATTTGTGTCACAGTCTCCCAACGTATACTTAATCAATAAGAGACAGATGCATTGATTGGGTCACATGAATATCCACAGAGGAAGAGGATGTCACTGTTGACAGGAGATTAGAAGAAGACACTTATCCAGATTCTCCAACTGGAGTCGACACGAGCATATAGCTTGACTGTAAGAAACCCGAATCAAATCGGGCACAAAGAGGAGAGTTCAAACTTGTTTGTATTTCCCTTTACAGCACAGAGGCCGCACCTGCGTTAGCACGTGACCTAGAGGCTGTCTGCCAGCGCTTGTCACCTTGGATTAGGTTCAGGTAGCTGTCACCTGTGTACCCGTCACCCCTCATTACAGAGCAGGTCGTCACACGGCCACGGTAGACACAGAAAACGACACTCTCTGCCTGCCCGTGTGTGTCATAACATTTCCTCCCGTAGGAATACCTATAGTGAAAGCCTGCTCAATGGAGTGTGTAACCTTCTACACTGCTCCAGCTCCTAAATAAGTAATGCAACAGGCAGATCGAATGCATCATCGCTGTATTTGACCACAGTGCAGAAGTCAACATCTTTCCTGGTGCTGTATTTTATCAGGCTGCTCATATCTCTTACCTTAAACCCCAATCTCTGTTGGTGTGTATGTGTGTGTGTGTGTGTGTGTGTGTGTGTGTGTGTGTGTGTGTGTGTGTGTGTGTGTGTGTGTGTGTGTGTGTGTGTGTGTGTGTGTGTGTGTGTGTGTATGTGTAGGTGGGTATGTGTGTATGTATGTGTGTGTATGTGTATGTGGTTGTGTATGTGTGTGTGTGTGTGTGTGTGTGTGTGTGTGTGTGTGTGTGTGTGTGTGTGTGGATGTGTATATGTGTGGGTGGGTATGTGGGTGGGTGTGTGTGTGTATGTGTGGGTGGGTGTGTGGGTGGGTATGTGCATGTGGGTGGGTATGTGTGTGGGTGTGTGTGTATGTGTGTATGTGTGGGTGTGTATGTGTGGGTGTATGTGTGAGTGTGTGGGTGGGTATGTGTGTGGGTGTGTGTATGTGTGGGTGGGTATGTGTGTGTGTGTGTATGTGTGGGTATGTGTGTGGGTGTGTGGGTGGGTGGGTATGTGTGGGTGGGTATGTGGGTGGGTATGTGTGGGTGGGTATGTGTATGTATGGGTGTGTATGTGGGTGGGTGTAATAGCTTGCATGGGGAGACAGTACTCCCTCCTCCACACTCAGACATGCAGTATTCTTGTCCAAAGGAGTGTTTGGGGAGTTGGATGATGCGATTACAGCGGAGTGGGAGCCTCTCATTGTGCCTATGTCAGATGACTGTCTGAGATAGCTGCAGCACAGCAGGAGGCAGACTGGGAGGGGGGGGGGGGGGGGTCTCCTGCTCCTGTCTTTCTAGACTGACTGAACAATGGCCCAGTGCAGCTAGGAGGACGGAAGACGTACTGTGCAGGGCTTTGATAGGCTGATCTGGGATCGACACTAGGCAGGGCTGGGCAGGGCCAGTTGGGACTAGGTGGACTGTGTTGAGGTTATAACTATAGTGGGCTGGTTTAGACTGTGTTGAGGTTATAACTATAGTGGGCTGGATCAGACTGTGTTGAGGTTATAACTATAGTGGGCTGGTTTAGACTGTGTTGAGGTTATAACTATAGTGGGCTGGATCAGACTGTGTTGAGGTTATAACTATAGTGGGCTGGATCAGACTGTGTTGAGGTTATAACTATAGTGGGCTGGTTTAGACTGTGTTGAGGTTATAACTATAGTGGGCTGGATCAGACTGTGTTGAGGTTATAACTATAGTGGGCTGGATCAGACTGTGTTGAGGTTATAACTATAGTGGGCTGGATCAGACTGTGTTGAGGTTATAACTATAGTGAGCTGGTTTAGACTGTGTTGAGGTTATAACTATAGTGGGCTGGATCAGACTGTGTCGAGGTTATAACTATAGTGGGCTGGTTTAGACTGTGTTGAGGTTATAACTATAGTGGGCTGGATCAGACTGTGTTGAGGTTATAACTATAGTGGGCTGGATCAGACTATGTTGAGGTTATAACTATAGTGGGCTGGTTTAGACTGTGTTGAGGTTATAACTATAGTGGGCTGGATCAGACTGTGTTGAGGTTATAACTATGGTGGGCTGGATCAGACTGTGTTGAGGTTATAACTATAGTGGGCTGGATCAGACTGTGTTGAGGTTATAACTATAGTGGGCTGGTTTAGACTGTGTTGAGGTTATAACTATAGTGGGCTGGATCGGACTGTGTTGAGGTTATAACTATCTCAGCCTCAGGATGTTCCTGACTTGTCCAAAAAAGATATGGACTCCTCCACTATAAAACCCAGGTCAGAGAACAATGTGTTGTTCTGGCCTTAGTCATGGTGGGAGGGGTTTCATGAGATAATATCATGATGAGGGGAGACAGACACTGTGTTTGGGGACATCATTACAGCGTGATGAGGGGAGACAGACACTGTCTTTAGGGACATCATTACAGCATGATGAGGGGAGACAGACACTGTGTTTGGGGACATCATTACTGCTTGATGAGGGGAGACAGACACTGTGTTTGGGGACATCATTACTGCTTGATGAGGGGAGACAGACACTGTCTTTGTGGACATCATTACAGCTTGATGAGGGGAGACAGACACTATCTTTGGGGACATCATTACAGCATGATGAGGGTAGACAAACACTGTGTTTGGGGACATCATTACAGCATGACTAGGGTAGACAGACACTGTGTTTGGGGACATCATTACAGCTTGATGAGGGTAGACAGACATTGTGTTTGGGGACATCATTACAGCTTGACAGTTTAACCAGACATAGGTGTCTGGTTAGACTGTAAACTCTCCTTCCAGACTCACATTCAGCATCTCCATTCCAAAATGAAATCAAGATTCAGCTTCCTATTTCGCAACAAAGCATCCTTCACTCATGCTGCCAAACATACCCTCGTAAAACTGACCATCCTACCAATCCTCGACTTTGGCGATGTCATTTACAAAATAGCCTCCAACACTCTACTCAACAAATTGGATGCAGTCTATCACAGTGCCATCCGTTTTGTCACCAAAGCCCCATATATTACCCGCCACTGCGACCTGTATGCTCTCGTTGGCTGGTCCTCGCTTCATACTCATCGCCAAACCCACTGGCTCCAGGTCATCTACAAGTCTCTGTTAGGTAAACCCCCGCCTTATCTCAGCTCACTGGTCACCATATCAGCACCCACCCGTAGCACGCGCTCTAGCAGGTATATCACATTGGTCACCCACAAAGCCAATTCATCCTTTGGCTGCCTTTCCTTCCAGTTCTCTGCTGCCAATGACTGGAACGAACTGCAAAACCCACTTAAGCTGGAGACTCATATCTCCCTCTCTAACTTTAAGCACCAGCTGTCAGAGCAGCTTACAGATAGATCACTGCACCTGTACATAGCCCGTCTATAAATAGCCCATCCAACTACCTCATCCCCATACCATCGTTATTTTTTTATCTTGCTCCTTTGCACCCCAGTATCTCTACTTGCACATTCATCTTCTGCGCATCTACCATTCCAGTGTTTAATTGGTATATTGTAATTACTTCGCCACCACAGCCTATTTATTGCCTTACCTCCCTTAACTCATCTCATTTACACACACTGTATATATACTTTTTCTACTGTATTATTGACTGTATGTTTATCAATTCCATGTGTAACTGTGTTGCTCTATGTGTCGAACTGCTTTACTTTATCTTGGCCAGGTTGCAGTTGCAAATGAGAACTTGTTCTCAACTAGCTTGGTTAATTAAATAAAGGTGAAATAATATATAACATCATTACAGCATAATGAGGGAAGACAGACACTGTCTTTGAGGACATCATTACAATTTGATGAGGGAAGACAGTGTATTTGGGGACATCATTACAGCTTGATGAGGGGAGACAGACACTGTCTTTGGGGACATATGATTGAGTGTAGTCTGGCCCAGGAGTGTGAAGGTGAACGGAAAGGCTCTGGAGCAACGAACCGCCCTTGCTGTCTCTGCCTGGCCGGTTCCCCTCTTTCCACTGGGATTCTCTGCCTCTAACCCTATTACAGGGGCTGAGTAACTGGCTTACTAGGGCTCTTTCATACCGTACCTAGGAGGGGTGCGTCACTTGAGTGGGTTGAGTCACTGATGTGATCTTCCTGTCTGGGTTGCGCCGTGGCGGAGAACTTTGTGGGCTATACTCGGCCTTGTCTCAGGATGGTAAGTTGGTGGTTGAAGATATCCCTCTAGTGGTGTGGGGGCTGTGCTTTGGCAAAGTGGGTGGGGTTATATCCTTCCTGTTTGGCCCTGTCCGGGGTGTCCTCGGATGGAGCCACAGTGTCTCCTGACCCCTCCTGTCTCAGCCTCCAGTATTTATGCTGCAGTAGTTTATGTGTCGGGGGGCTAGGGTCAGTTTGTTATATCTGGAGTACTTCTCATGTCCTATCCGGTGTCCTGTGTGAATTTAAGTATGCTCTCTCTAATTCTCTCTTTCTTTCTCTCTCTCGGAGGACCTGAGCCCTAGGACCATGCCTCAGGACTACCTGACATGATGACTCCTTTCTGTCCCCAGTCCACCTGGCCGTGCTGCTGCTCCAGTTTCAACTGTTCTGCCTGTGATGATTATTATTTGACCATGCTGGTCATTTATGAACATTTGAACATCTTGGCCATGTTCTGTTACAATCTCCACCCGGCACAGCCTGAAGAGGACTGGCCACCCCACATAGCCTGGTTCCTCTCTAGGTTTCTTCCAATGTTTGGCCTTTCTAGGGAGTTTTTCCTAGCCACCGTGCTTCTACACCTGCATTGCTTGCTGTTTGGGGTTTTAGGCCGGGTTTCTGTACAGCACTTTGAGATATCAGCTGATGTACGAAGGGCTATATAAATAAATTTGATTTGACATGATTAAAATTTGATGAGGGAGGACAGTGTATTTGGGGACATAGTTACAGCTTGATGAGGGGAGACAGACACTGTCTTTGGGGACATCGTTACAACTTGATGAGGGAAGACAGACACTGTGTTTGGGGACATCATTACAGCTTGATGAGGGTAGACAGAGTGTATTTGGGGACATCATCAGTACAGCTTGATGAGGGTAGACAGTGTCTTTGGGGCATCATTAGCAGAGGCTGTAATCTGGCCGAGTTTATGAGTCAAAATTCCCACATTACACAGGCAGACAAATTGATATCTTTAGCCACTAACTGGTCTTTTCACCAATCAGACGGGCAAAATCATTGGGCAAAAGATCAGAATTAGGCTGCCTGTGTAAACACAGCCTATGTTGTGCATGATTACGTTTCTACAGTACATTTCATTTCTCATTGGGAGTTGTCATCAAATCAAATCCAATTGCATTGGTCACATACACAGGGTTAGTAGATGTTAATGGTCACATGGTTAGCAGATGTTATTTGTCACATACACATGGTTAGCAGATGTTATTGGTCACATACACATGGTTAGTAGATGTTAATGGTCACATACACATGGTTAGTATATGTTATTGGTCACATACACATGGTTAGTATATGTTATTGGTCACATACATCACTGATGTCACAATTTGACCCACCCCCCCCCCCTCTTGAAGGCACTTTGGGGCAACAACCACCCAAGTCACTGCCTATTGGTTAGCAGATGTTAATGGTCACATACACATGGTTAGCAGATGTTAATGGTCACATACACATGGTTAGCAGATGTTAATGGTCACATACACATGGTTAGTAGATGTTATTGGTCACATACACATGGTTAGCAGATGTTAATGGTCACATACACATGGTTAGTAGATGTTATTGGTCACATGCACATGGTTAGCAGATGTTAATGGTCACATACACATGGTTAGCAGATGTTATTGGTCACATACACATGGTTAGCAGATGTTAATGGTCACATACACATGGTTAGCAGATGTTAATGGTCATATACACATGGTTAGCAGATGTTACTGGTCACATACACATGGTTAGCAGATGTTAATGGTCACATACACATGGTTAGAAGCTGTTAATGCAAGTGTAGTTCCGACCATGCAGAAATATCTAACAAGTAATCTAACAATTTCACAACTACCTTATACACACATTGATATGTGGATGAGCGATGGCCTAACGGCATAGGCAAGATGCAGTAGATGGTATAGAGTACAGTATATACATATGAGTAATGTAGGGTATGTAAACATATAACTTGGCATTGTTAAAATTACTAGTGATCATTTTTCATTATTAAAGTGGCTAGAGATTTAAGTCAGTATGTTGGCACCACTCAATGTTAATGATGGCTGTTTAACAGTCTGATGGCCTTGAGATAGCCGTTTTGTCTCGGTCCCTGCTTTGATGCACCTGTACTGACCTTAGCTTCTGGATGATAGCGGGGTGAATAGGCAGTGGCTTGGGTGGTTGTTGCCCCAAAGTGCCTTCAAGAGGCAGGGGGGGTGGGGGTCAAATTGTGACAGTGATCTTCGGGTCAGAGCTCTAGAATGATGCCCAAATGTGTGACTTGGGTGACCATTCAAAAGAATTGGCAGTCAGAGCGTGCTTCCCCCCAGGAGTCCCCAGTTTTCTTGAACGGACAGAAGTAGAATTTCTCAGAGTTCCCAGTTCTGAAAGCAGCAAAAGCACCTGACCAAATTAATCTGGTACGAGACCATGGTGTCCAGGAAGAATGGGGAAATCTGAAACTCTTGAGCTCAGCCGCTTTCAGTGGGATTGTCATTAAGACTAACCAGTTTAACAGCAATCCACTTAACCCAACTATACACCTGCTGATAGCTGTATCAAATTATGGATGGGGATGAGTTTAATGACCAGTAAAACCTGTATTGAAGTATACAAGCCATCTCCATTGGTGGCTAATTTTTTGAAATTGAGAACATATTGCCAAAATGCTGATCTATTGGATGATGAGGGATTGTATTCAGACAACGCATCATTGCAATATGCCCCCCCCCCCTCCATTGAGAACAGCCAGTACAACTGAAGCTATGCAATCACTATTGTGGGAACAGCCATTTTTGGCCATTGCAATATGTCCCAAGTCCAGCCCAACTAAGTAATAAGTCCTTTAAGAACGTGGCTTTCCTACCACAAGTCCAGACCAAGGGTTCATTGTTTTGCTGGGGCAGGCAGGCCATTAAGCCAGTTGGTGTGCCAATGGTGCTTTTCTAGGTCAGTTGTGTGCACTGTGCCAAGGGCTCATCCACTTAGTGCACCAAAGCCCACTAGTGCGTCAGTGAAGCCACATCACCGGCATCAAAAAAAAAAAAAAAAAAAAAAAAAAAAAAAAAAAACTCTTCTAGCAGCACCTTTGCACTTAACCGAAATAGTGTTGCCTCACCTAGCCAGTTTAAGGCTAACAGGAAATTGCTCTGGAGAAGCATTTTAAATGACTAAACTGCCACCACTCCAGCAGTTTGAAACGCAGCGCTTGGATTCTGATTAACAGTAACTGCATAGCCAATCAGCGGTATAGAATGCAATTCCAGTAGTCTAAAAGGATAGCCACAATATGGCACACTTGCAGAGGTGTAATGAACAACAAGGTGTACAATGTGACACTTGAGACAAATGCACTTCAAAATGAAAATTACAATGCCAAACAGTTACATTTTTTTTAATTGCATATCAAAACAAACTTGTGCATTCCAAGAATTGAACTTATACAAAACAATTGAACAAGTAACAAAAACAAAACACTGCTTGATTTGAAAGCATTTCACAGGTGGCCAGAAGCTGAACTACACTGACTGTCAAGTGTGGGTCCCTGGTTGGGCTGATCCATCACAACCACAAGTGGCTGGATGCAGGGACAGGTGACAGAGCGCTGAAGTGAGTCGGGACGAGCAACACATCCTCCTAGTCAGACTGCCAGTCAGTAGTTGTTTCCTTTCAGACTTTATGTAAAAGGGAGGGAGGGAGGGGGTTGTTCTAGGGAGGAGGCTGTACAGGCTTCTGCTTTTGTCCAATTACAATGCAACTTAGGTGTTGATTACAGTTATACAGCTAAAAGGAGATGAAAATAAAGGCAATGCTCGTGGAATGTACAGTGCATAGTGGAGGCTTGGGCTTCATGCTGTTGCTTGCTTCTCCTGTTCAATGGCTGCAAGGAAGGTGATAACAGGTTAGTTCTTAATGTTTGCACAGTGTCTCAACTTATCAGTAAAACATCAATTTCAAAGGATAATCAGCATTTGATGTAGAATAAACCTAACATACTTTCTTTGGTGGGCAAGGGGTTTTTCTCCTGCGTTTCGGTCTTCTTCAACTTGGTCTTGTCAAAGTTGGAGACTTCCGCAAGATCTGGCTTGTCAGACATCTTTGCAGAGGATCTGGTCAAACAGCAGATGAAAGAAACTGAACAATTAGACATTTAGGTTTCAATGTAAAAGAGAAAGCAAGAATTTATTCCAGATTGGGCAAATATGAACAAAACCTGGTCTATGAAACCATGGGCCTTGCACACAATTTAGCACAGCTTCCATCATAGTTACTCTTAATAGGCCCATACATTCAAATCAAACCCAAAATGTAGACAAAGAGCACAATCCCCAACAGCACATGTGTTGGGGGGGGGGGGGGGGGTAAGATGAAATGCTTTCATTCTCCCTGGCAAGCAGCCCACATCTAAATTCGAGTACATACAACCTAGTCCATTACTTTCCTAGATTTACAAAAGCAACGTAAAATTGCATTATTTTACGCAATTTATTCTACGAGCACGTGTTCTCATGACTGGCGACAAATCTGGAGAACAGCATTGTGCCATTCTGTGAGAGCTATCTGCAGGCGAAATAGTCTAACAACCACCGCCCTGCTTGGCAGCATCGCAAAACAGGCTTGGGGCTAACTAGTGGCATCGACCATCAATGGGTCAGCATTTGCACATTTGCTTCGTCATATTGACATTGTAGCACATCCTAAATCAAGACATGATAATATTTGTAGGCAACATTGTAGCCTACGTTAGAACATCCACACTCTTGATACGTTTCACTCAAGACACACACTTACTAGGGTACCAACTTCCAAGTGATAGAACAAACAATGACACTATTGAATAGGACTTCAACATCTAGAAATACATTGAGCAATATATATTGATTACGCATTTATGCTTAAGGCTGTTGCAGCGGTTGGACCATTTATAGCCTACACGACAGAATATACTACATGGCTGTGAAGTTAACCTAGTTGGTTAAACATGCTATGTAGGCCCTACGACAATAAATAATTTATTTGCGCACTCACCGGAGGTGTATTGGATACAGATGAATCTCAATCCAGATGGCGCCGAACACAAGTAAAGGCGGGCTGGTCAATCAAAGTGTATTATACTCCGCAATATGCTAATTTGCAGCATGACGTCACGTCCCTTCACTCTCTTGCACAACTTGGTTAGGGAAAATATATATTACGTCATCTTTACAAGCGAGAGAGAGCATAAATAATAGTTGTGGTTTTATTTGTTTATCGTATTGGACAACGAATTTTTATCTCATTTTGATTTAGGGCACCATTTCAGAGCATTGCTGCCAACCCAAACCAGTCCACTGTAAACCGGTAAATCTTCGTGATTGTGTCAATAATGACATCCCGTGGATTGACACAGTATTACATCAGATGGTAACCCTGACTTCATTGGTTTGCATCAGAAACGTAGTAAGACTACTAGTTGATCCCTACGTCGTTGATTACATTTTAGATAATACATTTTCCATGATCGTAAGGCACACTGGTGCTGTGACTGTCTGCGTAGTTCAAAGAGATTCCCTATACAATGTTTTGAATTTGTGATCTTTTGAAATGATAATTCATATAATAAAATAATGAGTCATAACAATTTCTGAAAATGTTGTCTTTATTGTCACAATTTTTGAAAATGATGTCTTTACTGTCACATACCATAAGTGCCACTGACCGGCTGACACCACAACCCAATAGCCCCCCCCCCCCCCCCCCCTCCCTCCCTGTTTGGCATTAAAGCAATGAATAGAACATTTATTTACATATTGTTGATTTCAGATGCACAGAATCATCCAATCAGAAAGGGATATAAAAATAAATTGTAAAAAGGGATTGCAGTTGTTGTGTTTAACTGCTCAGTCTGTTTGTGTGAGAAAGCTACCTGGTCCCTCTTGAGTCTCTGGTCTGGCCTGTGCTCTACTTATTGGTGAAGTACCTGGAGTACATCTGGTTGTACATCACCTGGTTGTCTAACCTGACAGCGTTCCTCAGGCACTGCCAGAACCAGGGCTCTGCGGCTGCAGTCCGGGTCCATTCCAGAACACTCTCCCCACACAGACGCCGCCGCAGACGGAGGAAGTGAGAATGCTGCAGTACAGGTTCCAGGAGAACCAGCACGATCACATCCATGTTTTCATCCAGCAGCCTCTGGTGGGCCAGGTACACAGCCATTCTGAAGGTCCCGGTCCTGACATATGCCTCGGTCAGCACAAAAACGGTCTTGCGGCTCTGTCGGATGCTGTGGGTGAGGTTGTCTATCAGGGGGACCCCTGGGACCCAGTCTCTCTCCTCCAGACAGAGAGGCAGGTGTCTCTCCTGCCTCTCCTCCAGCTGCACCCGCAGGTGGTTCAGCACCCAGTCTGACACCCACAGGTCTCTGGTGTCGTAGGTAACAAAGGCACCATAGAGATTGTTTGTTGTTGCGGACCCAAAGGAATGGTAGCCCTTTAGCTTTGCCCTCAGGTAGTATAGAATATAGGAAGCATCCCAATAAAACATATGAGCTGCCATGGTGATGACCATGGTGAGCATGATCAAGGAAGCGGAGAGGGAGTAAATCAGGAAGGCATTGACGTCATTGACGCATTCTTCAATGTCAAACAGTATCACTGGTTGGCCTCTCGTTTCGGCTGGCATGTTGCAGATCAACTCAGTGGCCAGTCCGGGGATCTCTACGACTTTGTTATCTTTAATCCACATGATGAAGTCAAATAAGTCACAGGTACACTGGAATGGATTACCTTGCAAGGACAAAGTTTTCATGCAGTTTTCAGGGCCCGATAGGAAGGTGGTCTCGTTGACGATAGTCAGTTGGTTGTGGCTGAGGTCAAGTAATTGAAGGTGAGCACCCTTAAGAAATCCATCAGAGAGTTGAGCAATCCGATTGTAGCTCAAGTCAAGCATCTGAAGTGCATTTGTGAAGTTGGAGAGATTTGCCGACATGTGATATAAAGAATTATAGCTTAGATCCAGAATATTCAGTTGTTGGAAACTAGGCAGTTTATCCCAATCAAAATGGGTGAGTAAATTATGACTAATGCATAGTTTCTGAAGGGTATACGGTAAGTTGTCATAGACTGTTGATGGAATCTTCTCAATGCTGTTGAAGGATATATCCAGATAGGTTAAATTCACCAGGTTTTTAAAAAGTCTGTTGTATGAGGCGTCCCTCTCTTTCCATAATGTGGCCAACAAATTGTGTCGAAATTGAAGCTCTTTCAAAGATGCGCTTGTCATCTGCTTAGTTGTTAATGTAAAAATTTTATTGTTTGACATATTCAGTACTTTCAAAGCCGGTAGATTTGTCAAGAAATTTAAATTATGTGTCACACCTGACACTTCAAAATAGTGGCTGTTGTAGCTTAGGTCTAAAACTTGTAGTTTGTGTAATTCCTTAAATGCATTGTTATAGGCCAGGTCAATCTTGTTAAAGGACAGGTCCAGATATGTTAGGGCTGGTAACGTTGTGAACTCTGTCCCATTCAGTGCTGCAGAAAATCCATTTCTTGATAGGTTCAGACATGCAATGTCACCATAGCCCTCAAATTGCTTTGGAGAAATAAAGAAGATATTATTTGAACTAAGGACCAGCACTCGACCAGAGTCAAAGCACTCTTGCTTCACAAGGCCGTGTTTTAACTCAAAGGAAAAATCCATTGAATGTGAATAGTGACTAGTGAGAGGTGACTTGTGCAGCTCCGACTTTGAATTGCTTCCTAAGACACGGCCTGGTGAATCGCTCACTGAAACTGGATACAGCCTATTTTCTGCGAGGTATATTAGTTTCAAGTGTGAGAATTTTCTGAATATGGTAGAATTAGAGCGAACAATGAAATTAATTCCCATGTTTAACGCTGACAGATTTTTTAGATGATGGAGAGGGCTGAGAGTATCTGACTGGATTTCTTTAAAAACATAACCTGCTATATGTAGTGTTCTAAGTGACATCAATTTAGAAAACTGTCTTGAAAGCAGTAGGGTGTCAGGGTAGGCTAATAAATCATAATTGAATGAAAAATCCATAACTTCTAGCTTTGGTAGATAGCTAAAAAATGTTCCTTCAGTCATAGCCTTAGACAAGAAATTATAAGAAAGGAACAGTTGTTTAAGATTGTTTAAACTCTCAAACCAGGAGTTCTTGATGAAACTGAGTGAGTTCCCTGCTAGGTGCAGTGTCTGTAACTCTGTAAGGCCATGAAATGCATGAGGATGAATATCTAGGAAAATATTGGGACAGGGGACACACGGAAATGGAGCATTGGAGCATCGTGGACAGTTTCCCTGTAATTCAAGGGTTTTTAGATGGGTTAGTCCATAGAAATCATCCTTATCAATATACTGTATCTTGTTAGATTCAAGCCATAATGTTTTTAAAGAACTGGGAAGTTCTTTTGGAACTTGAGTTAAATTATTAAAGGCCAATGTCAAAACTTCTAAGTTAATCAATGCTGAGAATGTGCCGTTTCTTATAGTAAAATTATTCTCACAAGGATTCCAGTAGAAGCAGTTTTTGGATAAGAAGAGCTCCTTCACATGTGTTATACCAGAGAGGTAGCTCATATTCAAGAAATTGATTTTGTTATTGTCCAGCATGAGTATTTCCAGGCTGAGTGGGAGGTTTTGTGGAATTTCAATTAGGCCATTTCCATTAAGCCTTAGGTCCTGCAGGTTTGTCAGATTTTGGAAGGCACCTTCGGCAATGTGACTTATATGGTTTTTGTTGACCCAGTTGAGATTGAGAATGGTCAGGTTCTCCAGGTTAGAAAATGATTCATGAGTTACATTCTGGATGTTGTTTTCTGATAGGTCCAGCACAGTCACATTCCTGGTGATGCCATCAGGTATCTTTCTCAGTCGACGCTCCTCACAATTGAAGATGATGTCATCTGTGGTTTTAGTAGTATTGACCACCTTGATGTCACATGGAAACTGCCATGGCATCCATAAGGTACATGAGGTATTTATGACCAGGAAGTGACACAGGAACAATGATGCCAACTGTAACCAGCAGGTGGTAGCAGCCTGGAAATATAAAGTACAAAGTGTGAGGATGGAAATATAATGACAGATTAATGAAAGACTAATGATTCATGATGAGATGTCTAACTAACGTGGAGTCAGAGGAGACTGGTTGGAGGAGCTATAGGAGGATGGGCTCATTGTAATGGCTGAAATGGAATAAATGGAATGTCTGCCAGCCTCCTCTGTGTGAAGTAGACCAACAAGTAGCCCAAGATGTACTCTTAAGGAGCATACCATTACTCCTTGCAATCCAAGGACCTTAAGGTATTAAGGTATTATATTTTCAGAGGTAGACTGGCTCTGGTAGAAAAAACAGCCAAACACTCCATCTAAAAGTGAATCAATTATCAATTGCGATACAGTTCTAGATACAGTTGAAGTCAGAAGTTTACATACACCATAGCCAAATACATTTAACCTCCGTTTTTTTTAACAATTCCTGACATTTAACCCTAGTAAACATTCCCTGTCGTAGGTCAGTTAGGATCACCACTTTATTTTAAGAATGTGAAATGTCCGAAAAATAGTAGAGAGAATTATTTATTTCAGCTTTTATTTCACATTCCCATTGGGTCAGAAGTTTACATACAATCAGATAGTATTTGGAAGCATTGCCTATAAATTGTTTAACTTGGGTCAAACGTTTCAGGTAGCCTTCTACAAGCTTCCCACAATAATTTGCGTGAAATTTGGCCCATTCCTCCTGACAAAGCTGGTGTAACCAAGTCAGGTTTGTAGGCCACCTTGCTCGCACACACTTTTTCAGTTCTGCCCACAAATGTTCTATTGGATTGAGGTCAGGGCTTTGTGATGGACACTCCAATACCTGGACTTTGTTGTCCTTAAAAACTTCTTATGGCTGCAGGGGCAGTATTGAGTAGCTTGGATGAAAGGTGCCCAGAGGTGCCCAGAGGAAACGGCCTGCTCCTCAGTCCCAGTTGCTAATATATGCATATTTTTATTAGTATTGGATAGAAAACTGTTTGAATGATGTCTGTGAGTATAACAGAACTCATATGGCAGGCAAAAATCTGAGAAGGAATCCAAACAGGAAGTGGGAAATCTGAGGTTGGTCGATTTTCAACCCAGTCACTAGTGAATACACAGTGGGATATGGATCAAGTTGCACTTCCTAGGGCTTCCACAGGACGTCAACACTCTTTAGAAACTTGAATGAGGCTTCTACTGTGTTGTGGAGCCAGATGGGAACTCTTTGAGTCAGTGGTTTGGCAGAGCCAGGTCTTGGTCAGGTGCATTTCACATGATAGCGACCTGCGTTCCATGGCTTTCCTACAAAAAATGGAATTCTCCTGTTTGAACGTTATTAAAGATTTATGATAACAACATCCTAAAGATTGATTCTATACTAAGTTTGACAAGTTTCTTTGACCTGTAACATAACTTTTTGAAGTTTTCAACCGACATTCGGCTGGACCTGCACGAGCGTTTGGATTTATGTACTAAACGCGCTAACAAAAGTAGCTACTTGGACATAAATAATGGACATTATCGAACAAATCAAGCATTTATTGTGGAACTGTGATTCCTGGGAGTGCATTCTGATGAAAATCATAAAAGGTAAGGGAATATTTATAATGTGATTTCTGATTTCTATTGACTCCAACATGGTGGATGTATATTTTTTTTTTCTGAGCGCTGTCTCAGATTATTGCATGGTTTGCTTTTTCCATAAAGTTTTTTTTTTAATCTGACACAGCGGTTGCATTAAAGGAGAGGTATATTTCCATGTCTAAGAATTGTATTTTCATCAACATTTATAATGAGTATTTCTGTAAAATGATGTGGTTCTCTGCAATATCACCGGATGTTTTTGGAACTAGTGAACGTAACGCGCCAATGTATACTGAAATGTTTTTATATAAACATGCACTTTATCGAACAAAACATACAAGTATTGTGTAACATGAAGTCCTATGAGTGTCATCTGATGAAGATCCTCAAAGGGTAGTGATTCATTTTATCTCTATTTGTGCTTTTTGTGGTCACCTAACAATCGTTTGTGGTGCTTTCGCTGTAAAGCCTATTTGAAATCGGACACCGTGGTGGGATTAACAACAAGATTAGCATTAAAACGGTAGAAGATACATGTATGTTTGAGGAATTTTAATTATGAGATTTCTGTTGTTTTGAATTTGGCGCCCTGCCCTTTCACTGGCTGTTGTCATATCGATCCCGTTAACGGGATTGCATCCCTAAGAAGTTTTAAGCCATATTGCCACAACTTTGGAAGTATGCTTGGGGTCATTGTCCATTTGGAAGACTCATTTGCAACCAAGCTTTAACTTCCTGACTGATGTCTTGAGATGTTGCTTCAATTTATCCACTTAATTTTCCGTTCTCATGATACCATCTATTTTGTGAAGTGCACCAGTCCCTTCTTTAGCAAAGCACCCCCACAACAAGATGCTGCCACCCCTGTGTTTCACGGTTGGGATGGTTTTCTTTGGCTTGCAAGCCTCCCCCTTTTTCCTCCAAACATAACGATGGTCGTTAGGGCCAAACAGTTCTATTATTGTTTCATCAGACCAGAGGACATTTTTCCAAAAAGTACCTTCTTTGTCACCATGTACAATTGCAAAGGAGCAGCAGAGCTATCTGGAGAAATTGACATGGGAGGAGATACTGGAAGGCAAGGGACCCTAAGCACAGGCTGGGGAGTATCTCCGTCCACAGGAGGAACTGGAGGAAAGCTAAGGCTGAGCGGAAACACTACGAGGAGTTGGCATCGCTGGCAAGGAAGCCCGAGAGGCAGCCCCAAAAATATCTTGGGTGGGTGGGGGCACACAGGGAGTGTGGCAGAGTCAGGAGTCAGAACTGAGCCAACTCCCCGTGCTTATCGTAAGGAGCCAAGGATGGAACCAGAGCCGGTCAGGGCGAAATTGGAGGTGAGCGACGGAAGCGAGGGATAGACAGTGAAGGAGTTAATGGGGAGATTGGAGGAGAGAGTAATGAGGGAGTTGCTGTGTTGGTGCATGAGGCACGACATCCGCCGACGGAGCGTGTCTGGGATTTGATGTCACCTGAGTCAGTTCTCTATACTCATCCTGGTGTGAGGTGTGTGCTAGCCGTCTGGTGAAGACAGTGCCAGCCCCACGCACCAGGCCTCCTGTGCGCCTCCCTAGCCCTGCACGTCCTGTGCCAGCTCGGCGCTACAGCTCTCCAAGACGTGCTTACCATGGCGGGCATCGTACTGGTCAGGCACCGTGTTATGCGGTGGAGTTCACAGTGTCTCCGGGACGTGTTCTTAGCCCGGTGCGTTACATCCCAGCTCCCCGCATCTGCCGGGCTAGGGTGAGGATCCAGCCAGGACAGATGGTGCCAGCCCTCCTCTCCAGACCTCCAGTGCGTCTCCTCGGGCCAGGATATCCTGCGTTGGCGCTGCGCAATGTGTCTCCCACGTGTGTCTGCACAGCCCAGTGCGTCCTGTACCTGCGCCCTGCGCGTGCTGGGTGAAAATCACCATCCAGCCAGGACGGGTTGTGCAGGCCCTTAGTTCGAGACCTCCAGTGCACCTCCACGGCCCGGTCTATCCTGTGCCTCCTCCAAGGACCAGGCTGTCTCTCCGTCTCCTTCCTCCAGAGTCTCCCTCCAGCCCGGAGCCGCCAGAGTCTCCCTCCAGCCCGGAGCCGCCAGAGTGTCCCTCCAGCCCGGAGCCGCCAGAGTCTCCCTCCAGCCCGGAGCCGCCAGAGTCTCCCTCCAGCCCGGAGCCACCAGAGTTTCCCTCCAGCCCGGAGCCGCCAGACTCTCCCTCCAGCCCGGAGCAGCCAGAGTCTCCCTCCAGCCCGGAGCAGCCAGAGTCTCCCTCCAGCCCGGAGCCGCCAGAGTCTCCCTCCAGCCCGGAGCCGCCAGAGTCTCCCTCCAGCCCGGAGCAGCCAGAGTCTCCCTCCAGCCCAGAGTGCCGGAGCCTCCCGCCTGTCCGGCGCTGCCGGAGCCTCCCGCCTGTCCGGCGCAGCCGGAGCCTCCCGCTTGTCCGGCGCTGCCAGAGCCGCCCTTCACTCCGGAGCTGCCAGAGTCTCCCTCCAGCCCAGAGTGCCGGAGCCTCCCGCCTGTCCGGCGCTGCCGGAGCCTCCCGCCTGTCCGGCGCTGCCGGAGCCTCCCGCCTGTCCGGCGCAGCCGGAGCCTCCCGCTTGTCCGGCGCTGCCAGAGCCGCCCTTCACTCCGGAGCTGCCAGAATCGCAGCCCCTCAGTCCAGAGGCGCCCCTCAGTCCAGTGGCGCCCTCTACGAGGGTCTTCAGTCCACATCCCGCACAAGAGCCGCCGCTGTAAGAGGGCCCACCCAGACCCTCCCCTTTAGAGTCAGGTTTTGCGTCCGGAATCCGCACCTTTGGAGGGGGGGGGGGGGGGGGGGGGGGGGTACTGTCACTCCCTGACCATAGAGAGGCTTTTTGTTCTCTATTTTGGTTAGGCCAGGGTGTGATTAGGGTGGGCGTTCTATGTTCTTTTTTCTATGTTTTTGTATTTCTTTGTTTTTGGTCGGGACAGCTGTCTGTCGTTGTCTCTGATTGAGAACCATACTTAGCTCTTGCTCTTGCCCACATGGGTTTTGTCGGTAGTTATTTTCTGTTTAGTGTGTTTTGCACCTGACGGAGCTGTTTCGGTTGTTTCTTTTGTTCCTTGTTGTATTTATTGTTCAGTTTATTAAAATAATGATGAACACTTACCACGCTGCAGCTTGGTCCTCACCTTCTTCCACCAACGGTCGTTACAAGTGGTGTGACGGCTGCGTGGTCCCATGGTGTTCAGAATCTGGACCCCTACAAATCAGCCGGGCTAGACAATCTGGACCCTCTCTTTTTTAAATTATCTGCCGAAATTGTTGCAACCCCTATTATTAGCCTGTTCAACCTCTCTTTTGTATCGTCTGAGATTCCCAAAGATTGGAAAGCTGCCGCGGTCATCCCCCTCTTCAAAGGGGGAGACACTCTAGACCCAAACTGCTACAGACCTATATCTATCCTACCCTGCATCTCCAAGGTCTTCGAAAGTGAAGTTAACAAACAGATTACTGACCATTTTGAATCACATCGTACCTTCTCCGCTATGCAATCTGGTTTCTGAGCTGGTCATGGGTGCAGCTCAGCCACGCTCAAGGTCCTTAACGATATCATAACCGCCATCGATAAGAGACATTACTGTGCAGCTGAATTCATCGACCTGGCCAAGGCTTTCGACTCTGTAAATCACCACATTCTTATTGGCAGACTCAACGGCCTTGGATTCTCAAATGATTGCCTCGCCTGGTTCACCAACTACTTCTCTGATAGAGTTCAGTGTGTCAAATCGGAGGGCCTGTTGTCCGGACCTCTGGCAGTCTCTATGGGGGTGCCACAGGGTTCAACTCTCGGGCCGACTCTCTTCTCTGTATACATCAATGATGTCGCTCTTGCTACTGGTGATTCTCTAATCCACCTCTACGCAGACGACACCATTCTCTATACTTCTGGCCCTTCTTTGGACACTGTGTCAATTAACTAACCTCCAGACGAGCTTCAATGCCATACAACTCTCCTTCCGTTGCCTCCAACTGCTCTTTAATGCAAATAAAACTAAATGCATGCTATTCAATCGATCATTGCCCGCACCTGCCCGCCCATCCAGCATCACTACTCTGGACTTAGAATACGCGGCTCTGACTTAGAATACGTGGATAACTACAAATACCTAGGTGTCTGGCTAGACTGTAAACTCTCCTTCCAGACTCACATTAAGCATCTCCAATCAAAAATGAAATCTAGAATTGGCTTCCTACTTCGCAAACAAAGCTTCCTTCACTCATGCTGCCAAACATACCCTCGTAAAACTGACCATCCTACCGATCCTTGACTTTGGAGATGTCATCTATAAAATAGCCTCCAACACTCTACTCAGCAAACTGGCTGTAGTCTATCACAGTGCCATCTGTTTTGTCACCAAAGCCCCATATACTACCCACCATTGTGACTTGTACGCTCTTGCTTCATACTCGTCGCCAAACCCACTGGCTACAGGTTATCTACAAGTCTCTGCTAGGTAAAGCCCCGCCCTATCTCAGCTCGCTGGTCACCATAGCAGCACCCACTCGTAGCACGCACTCTAGCAGGTATATCTCACTGGTCACCCCCAAAGCCAATTCCTCCTTTGGTCGCCTTTCCTTCCAGTTCTCTGCTGCCACTGACTGGAACAAACTAAAAAAAACAATGAAGCTGGAGATTCCCATCTCCCTCACTAGCGTTAAGAATCGTCAGTCAGAGCAGCTCACAGATCACTGCACCTGTTCATAGCCCATCTGCATACAGCCCATCTATCTACCTCATTCCCATACTGTGTTTATTTATTTTTCTGCTTTTGCACCACAGTATCTCTACTTGCACATCCATCTTTTGCACATCCTACCATTCCAGTGTTTAATTGCCATATTGTAATTACTTCGCCACCATGGCCTATTTATTGCCTTAACTCCCTTATTTGACCTTATTTGCACTCACTGTATATAGACTTTGTTTTCTTTTTTTCTACTGTATTATTGACTGTATGTTTTTTTCATTCCGTGTGTAACTCTGTTGTTGTATGTGCCGAACTGCTATGCTTTATCTTGGCCAGGTCGCAGTTGCAAATGAGAACTTGTTCTCAACTAGCCTACCTGGTTAAATAAAGGTTAAATAAAAATTAAATTAAAAAATACTTGCATACTATTGTTTGTAGAGATGAATGTGGTACATTCAGGCATTTGGAAATTGCTCCCAAGGATGAACCAGACTTGTGGAGGTCTACAATTTTTTTCTGAGGTCTTGGCTGATTTCTTTTGATTTTCCCATGATGTCAAGCAAAGAGGCACTGAGTTTGAAGGTAGGCCTTGAAATACATCCACAGGTACATCTCCAATTGACTCAAATTATGTAAATTAGCCTATCAGAAGCTTCTAAAGCCATGACATCCTTTTCTGGAATTTTCCAAGCTGTTTAAAGGCACAGTCAACTTAGTGTATGTAAACTTCTGACCCACTGGAATTGTGATACAGTGAATTATAAGTGAAATAATCTGTCTGTAAACAATTGTTTGAAAAATGACATGTGTCATGCAGAAAGTAGATGTCCTAACCGACTTGCCAAAACTATAGTTTGTTAACAAGAAATTTGTGAAGTGGTTGAAAAACAAGTTTTAATGACTCCAACCTAAGTGTATGTAGACTTCCGACTTCAACTGTACATAACACCCTTTACTTTCATATCACATCAACATCATTTCACAAATGCATAATACACACTTACTGTAGACTGTTTTATGACAGTTTCAGCCGACAGTATTTTTCAGTGACAACATATTTCTGGTGGCCATCTTCTGTTAAACACAGGATGTCACGCCCTGGTCTTTGTATTTTGTGTTTTCTTTATTAGTTTGGTCAGGCCAGGGTGTGACATGGGTTTATTATGTATTATGTGGTGTGTTTAGTCTTGTTTTTTTTGTAGGTATTAGGATTGTGGTATAGTGGGGTTTTCTAGAAAAGTATATGGTTGCCTGAAGTGGTTCTCAATCAGAGGCAGGTGTTTATCGTTGTCTCTGATTGGGAACCATATTTAGGCAGCCATATTAATTGAGTGTTTCGTGGGTGATTGTTCCTGTCTCTGTGTTTGTTTGCACCACATAGGCTGTTTAGGTTTTCATGTTACGTTTATTGTTTTTGTATTGTTCGTGGTTCATCTTCATTAAAGATGTATCGAATTAACCACGCTGCATTTTGGTCCTCCTCTCCTTCACCGCAAGAAAACCGTAACACAGGTGTTCAGAGCATTCTATATAGCACTTTACCACAGGTATTTGGAGCATGCTAGATAGCTAATTATCACAGGTGATCAGAACATGCTAGATAGCTAATTATCACAGGTGATCAGAGCATGCTAGATAGCTAATTATCACAGGTGATCAGAGCGTGCTAGATAGCTAATTATCACAGGTGATCAGAGCATGCTAGATAGCTAATTATCACAGGTGATCAGAGCGTGCTAGATAGCTAATTATCACAGATGATATTAGCATGCTAGATAGCTAATTATCACAAGTGATCAGAGCATGCTAGATAGCTAATTATCACAGGTGATCAGAGAGTGCTAGATAGCTAATTATCACAGGTGATCAGCGTGTGCTAGATAGCTATCACAGGTGATCAGAGCATGCTAGATAGCTAATTTAGCACAGGTGGTTCCTCTGTCTTCCGTCTGTCTTCTGTAAACACGTGCTGTAACGTGGATATTTGGCCATGTGGGATGTTATTTCTCACATATATCAAAGATGAGGTCCTTATGCTTCCAAAAACGTACTGCAAGCCATCCGTGTTAATGGTCAAACTGTGCGTCGGGGCTCTTAACACCCCCCCCCCCCCCCCACTAAACCACGGAAGACGCCTTCACCCAAGGACTCTTATGTGTAATGTAATGGAGCTGAGAGTAAAGATCAAGGGCTGGCCTACAAGCATGTATTTTATGGTCAATAGCTCAATAGCAATAGATTTGTGATGGAGGACATACTACTAATTTCCACATACTAGTTATCTACAATATGTTTGCCTAGATAGAAATGGCATTTGTGAATGTGTCGATTGTGAAATATCACTACTTCCCCTTTAAAAAGTAATGTATTTTCTCATGTTTCATTATCAATTTGGCCACTTTCGAAAAGCCAATACCCTAAATACGCTAAATAGACACACCCCACATATATTTATAATAGCTGAAATTAATCAAACTTACCATATTGTTTACCGTTGATTCCTTGTGATATTTTGAAAGCCTTTCAAATAAGTTGTGCCTGGTAGTTTAGTTACCAATTAGCAAAAAAGTTTAATAAAACTGCAGAGGACTGTTCATTTTCTTTTTGTTTCCATCGATGTAGTCCCTTGTGTAATGACTCAATTCCTCTCTACTCAAACACACGTTGAAGTGCAACTAAAATTCCCCTTGCAGCTATAGTTAGTCAGATGTGTTCATCAAGCTGGTTGGTTGCCTCAATCAGGTGGATTATGGGTAGTCAGTGTTGGGGCATGTTATTAGGGAAGTTCTCCTCTGATTTTCTTCCCACTTTCTGTAATTAATTAATTGTAATACTTTCATATGGCATGCATAAAGAGATTAAAGGCAGAATTAGTTAAACATTTTGTGAATCATTATTTTATTAATGTATTGTTACCTTACTCTCTGCAGCAGGATAGGAGATTGAGACAGTATATTTATAAGCATTGCAGTACAGCAAACATAATCAGTCAGTATTAGAGATGAAAATTCATATCTAAACATTCTCACCAGATACATTACATTTACTGTAAACCTTAAAACCAGATACATTACATTTACGGTACACCTTAAAACCCATCTTTAAGATAATTGTCACAGGTGATCAGAGCATGCTAGATAGCTAATTATCACAGGTGATTAGAGCGTGCTAGATAGCTAATTATCACAGGTGATCAGAGCGTTTAACAACAATTTACAATTTACAACAATCACCACATTCAAAGATCAACACTACACACTGGGCACTGATGTCAATTCAACGTCCATTCCATCTTGTTTCCATGTCATTTCAATGAAATGACGTGGAAACAACGTTGATTCAACCAGTGTGTGCCCAGTGGGTAAGGTGTATTCTAAGTGTAACATTTCAAAGAATCTTCTTGAAGAGATTACTGTATTGTTTTTGAGTGTCTCTGACTGTCTGGCATCATAGCCACAGATTCCCATCCCGCCATCTGAGCTAAATCAAACAGAATCTTCATAGATTAATTGAGGAAGTTCTCCATTGGTTTGCTTCCCTCTTTTTGTCATTAATGGCATTACCCAATGATTACACAATCATTACACAATCACAAAAAAAGGACAATGCTAAGCATTCTTAACAAATGGCGAAAAATCATTGTGTTTGTCCTTTTTCAAAGAGTCTCCTTGAAGAGATTACTGTATTGTTTTTGACTGTCTGTTACCAGTACACTCCTTAGGCTAAACCAAAAGTATTGCTGCGCTTGAGGATTTGTTGGCCACTCCATCACTGACCGCCTATACAACCTCTTCCTGAGTCTCAGGTATTTTGAGTGACTGGGGACTTTTTCCAGGAAAATCAAGACAATCACATCATCTCTCTCATCCATAAGTCGCTGATGGGCCATGTAGAATGCGGTCTTGAAGTCCCCGCTCTTGATGTACTTGTTCGTCAGTATGAACACGGTCCTCTTGCTCTGGTGAATGCTCTGGGACAGGTTGTCGATCAGGGGGCAGCCAGGGATCCAGTCTCGTTCCTCCAGACACAGCTGTAAGGGGTGGTCCCCTTGGTTCTCCAGCTGAACAAGCAGCTCCTTCAGCACCCACTCAGATACCTCCGGGTCCTTCTTGTCGTATACCACGAAGGCGTCGTAGGCAGTGCTCGGCGAGGACAGGCGTCTGTAGCCTTTGAACTTGGCCTGGAGGAAGTGGTAGAGGTACCACACGTCCCAGAGGAAGAGGTGGCTGGAGATGGAGAGGGCGATGAAGCTGAGCACCAGGGATGTGAGTAGGATGTAAAGGATGATGGATAGGTAGTTATGCTGGCAGGCCTGCAGTTCTAGGTCCAGGGAGATGACCGGATGACCCCTCTGGGCTCCTGGAGCAGCACAGGTCACAGCGGTGGCCAGTCTGGGGATGTTCACCATGGTGCGGTTCAGCCACATCACAAACATGAGGGCGTTACAGTTGCACATGAACTTGTTGTTGTTCAGGACTAACGTGTCCATTTGATCGACAACATCATCAGGGATGCTGGTCTGCTCAATGTTTTGAATGTTATTGAAGCTGAGATCCAGATTCTTCAAACTAAAGGCGTCCTTGAGGAAATACGTAGAGAGTTTGGATATTTGATTTTTGCGTAAGAGGAGAGTCTTGAGAGATTTGGTGCAGTTGGAGAGCTCTGGGGGAACTGTTGATATGCTATTACTACTGAGATCTAAGACCTCTAAGTACTGAAGAATAATCAGCTTCTCCCAACTAAATATCTTCAATCTGTTGTTGTTGATGTAGAGATTAGTGAGTTTGTCTGGCAGGCCTTGGAAGACTTGCTGAGGGATGAAGTTGAGGTTGTTGTGAGAGATGTCTAGGACCCTCAGATTTAGCAGTTTTTTGAAGTAGTCGATGTATCTTGTATCACCATCTCTCCAAAGCATATCTAAACGGTTACCTTTGAACTCTAACTTCTCCAGAGAGAGACTTTCCAGCTCTGTGTTGGTGGATGTAGAAATCTTGTTATAGTTCATTAGTAATATCTTCAGATTGGTCAGATTTTTTGTGAAATTAAGCATGTGGGTCAAACCCTCTGATTCAAAGTAATGGTTGTTATTGCTTATGTCTAAGATAACTAAACTTCTCAGTTCCTGAAACGCTGAGGAATAGAGAAGGTCCAGACGATTAAATGAGAAGTCAAGATACTGTAAGTTAGTGAGGAAAGTAAACTCAGAACCATTTAGACTTTGGCTCATTGCATTTCCAGAGAGATTTAGGCATCTAAGGTCAGCAAGGTTCAAGAATCTGGAGTGAAGGAAAAATATATTATTCCTGCTGATATCCAGGGTTTTTCCAAACTGGCTGCACTGGGTTTTGACGAATGAATTCAGCGTCCCATCCTCCTTGTCCTTGTATTTGCAGCTGCGAGCGTACTCATCGTATCTAAAATAATGAATCTCTCTCACTTCTCCATTGCTGTTATGTCCAGAATCTGACATTGGGGAGCCATGTATGGCTTCTCCTCCTGAAAAGGCAACAGACTGACCACTTTCAGAGGGGGATGATATTTTGTTGTCAGATAAATTTATTATTTTGAAGCTTTTCAGTTCCATTAGAATGCTGAGGTTGGTTATTTTGATGAAGTTGGTGCCCAAGTCAATGACCTCCAGGTTCTTTAGATGAATCAGTGGGCTGATGTCTTCGAGGGTGAGTTGCTGGAAGACGAAGGCCCTGATGCGGAGTACTTTCAAGGATTTCAGGGAGGAAAATGAGGAACTAAGGTGCAGTGTAGCTGGATACCTCTGTAGCTCGTAGTTAAAAGACAGGTCCAGTTCTTCCAGGTTGGGTAGAGCTCGTGGGAAGTAAGTAAATGCTATCTCTCGAGCTAAAAAGTTGGTTGAGAGATCAAGTACTCGCAGCTCTTTACAGTTCTGAAACCACTCTCTAAGCACATACGTCAGGGAGTTACTATGCAGGCGTAGTATCCTCAGTTTGGTCAACGTTTTAAAGGTGCTTTTGTCTATCTGAAGTGAATTGTTAGGACACGGAATACAAGGAAACGGTGCATTGTAACAGCGTGGGCAGTTTCCGCTCAGGTCAAGTATCTCCAATTGGGTTAAGTTATGAAAATCTTTGTCAGTAACCATTTCAATCTTGTTATTATAGAGATACAACTCTCTGAGACTTGTCGGTAATCTTGGGGGAATGTAGGATAAGTTATTTGACTTGAGGGATAGGAGAGTCATGTTACCAAGCTGTAAAAACGCTCCCTCCTCAATTTGATAGGAAACATTACATGGGTTACGATAGTAACAATTTTGACCCAGGTAAAGAATCTGTACGTTAGTGATGTCAGAGAGGTTCGTTTTCAGAATGGTATATATTTTATTCACCTCTAGACTGAGCAGAATGAGGTTCGGAGGGAGACCCTTTGGGATGGTGGAAAGCTGATTCCCATCCAAATACAGAGCCTTCAGATTCCTCAGGTCTTTGAAGGTGTTCGTCTTGATAGTCACACTCTCTGTGCACATGCGGTCCTTGGGGCCGATCTTGATGGGCACGCAGTTACAGCGCATGTCGATCTCGGTGAGGTTCTCCAGGCCCTGGAAGGACGTTGAGTTAATGTGAGGGATGTGGTTGATGGTGAGGGTCAGGTTGGTGGTGTTTCTGGGGATGTCCTTTGGGACCTCTAGAAGTCCTCTCTCAGTGCAATCTACGTTGACCATGGTGTTGTTGCTGGCCAGGGTGACGTCACAGGGTAGGGTTTTGGGGTACCAGCTTCCAGCTTCCAGCAAAGAGGAGCACCACAGGCCCAGCAGTATCACCCCACACACGTGGAAAGATGCACATTCTGACCTCTGGGGGAACAGGACGATGTTATTAGTAGAGGGATAATGATAACACACTCTGACCTCTGGGGGAACAGGACAGGGTTATTCCTAGAGGGGTAATGATAACACAATCTGACCTCTGGGGGAACAGGTCAGTGTTATTTCTAGAGGGATAATGATAACACACTCTGACCTCTGGGGGAACAGGACAGTGTTATTTCTAGAGGGATAATGATAACACAATCTGACCTCTGGGGGAACAGGACAGGGTTATTTCTAGAGGGATAATGATAACACACTCTGACCTCTGGGGGAACAGGACAGTGTTATTTCTAGAGGGATAATGATAACACACTCTGACCTCTGGGGGAACAGGACGGTGTTATTAGTAGAGGGGTAATGATAACACACTCTGACCTCTGGGGGAACAGGACAGTGTTATTCCTAGAGGGGTAATGATAACACACTCTGACCTCTGGGGGAACAGGACAGTGTTATTTCTAGAGGGATAATGATAACACAATCTGACCTCTGGGGGAACAGGACAGTGTTATTTCTAGAGGGATAATGGTAACACAATCTGACCTCTGGGGGAACAGGACAGGGTTATTCCTAGAGGGGTAATGATAACACACTCTGACCTCTGGGGGAACAGGACAGTGTTATTCCTAGAGGGATAATGATAACACACTCTGACCTCTGGGGGAACAGGACAGTGTTATTCCTAGAGGGATAATGATAACACACTCTGACCTCTGGGGGAACAGGACAATGTTATTTCTAGAGGGATAATGATAACACAATCTGACCTCTGGGGGAACAGGACAGTGTTATTCCTAGAGGGGTAATGATAACGAGTCTTATTTGCATGTCGCCTCTCATAAACCATAGGACACAAGAGAGTCTTCAAATAATTTAGTAAATTAACTGCTCAATAAAATATACAAATATAGAAACCAGTGGCTCAGCTCAACTAAACTACTGCAGATGTTGGTTAATTTATGAAAAGGTTGTGATAGCATTTTTTATTTTCTACTATTTCTTATTCTGATTCTATTGATCTTTACTATGTTGTTCTGCATAGACATAACTTAAACAATATATAAAAATGTCCTTTTACCTCTATTGAGTCAAAATTCAAAAGGCACTCGCACATCTGAGCAGTATTTTTTTGCATGTGCATGGTAACAGTTGAACAAGATGAAGGAATAAGGAAACCGCACACTGCTCTTGAAAGTATCACTGATCTTTAATAAGCTTCCGTTAGGAACACGGCCTTCGTCTGAGCTTTTAAAGCTTCCGTTAGGAACACGGCCTTCGTCTGAGCTTTTAAAGCTTCCGTTAGGAACACGGCCTTCGTCAGAGCTTTTAAAGCTTCCGTTAGGAACACGGCCTTTGTCTGAGCTTTTAAAGCTTCCGTTAGGAACACGGCCTTCGTCAGAGCTTTTAAAGCTTCCGTTAGGAACACGGCCTTCGTCAGAGCTTTAAAAGCTTCTGTTAGGAACACGGCCTTCGTCAGAGCTTTAAAAGGTTCCGTTAGGAACACGGCCTTCGTCAGAACTTTAAAAGCTTCCGTTAGGAACACGGCCTTCGTCAGAGCTTTTAAAGCTTCCGTTAGGAACACGGGCTTCGTCAGAGCTTTTAAAGCTTCCGTTAGGAACTTTTAAAGCTTCCGTTAGGAACTTTTAAAGCTTCCGTTAGGAACACGGCCTTCGTCAGAGCTTTTAAAGCTTCCGTTAGGAACACGGCCTTCGTCAGAGCTTTTAAAGCTTCCGTTAGGAACACAGCCTTCGTCAGAGCTTTTAAAGCTTCCGTTAGGAACACGGCCTTCGTCAGAGCTTTTAAAGCTTCCGTTAGGAACACGGCCTTCGTCAGAGCGTTTTTTGACGAAGACCGTGAGTCCGATACGTAAGCTTGTTAAAGATCAGTGATACGGTTTCCTTTTTCATTCACCTCTATTGAGTCCTTTACAATCATGGTTAATTAAGAGTACATTGGCCCACACATGCATCAATCTAAGTAACATGATTAAAACAAATCCCCATCAAAATCTGTCAGTTTAATTTCAGAGAAATCTGATATTTTTGTCTCAATCCTCCACATCTACCTATGTTGGTCTTCTGCATCTGCGGTGGAAGGTGTCCAAGCTACAGCGATGTTTGTCAGACCATGAGATGTCCTGAAATTCAGTCTTCTCACAAAAAATGTATGTAGTGTCCGAACAGTTTGGCCTTCAAAACGACTATAACCACTATCCTTTCCATAGAGTGGTTATAATAGTTGGAAGGCCAAACCGTTCAGTGTTTTCTGTTTTGCTTTACAGCCTGTCTGAAGGTAACCCATGCAAAATAATGGAAGTATGGAGGTTGTTTTGTGCCAACAAAAATAAGGGGTTAAATATGTGTCCAAAAAACAAAAATATGTCCTGAGCTTTCTTGTATCTCCTAGATATAGGACAGACTCTTAAAAACTTCATTGCTTATTTATTTTTAGATGTGTGATTCAATGCGTCTCTGCAGTAGCAAAGGCCACATTCAATATGTTATTGAATTTATACCTAAAGGGGTCCTAAAATCCCAAATCAAATAACTAAATGATCCATGGTACGACCATCGTGTTAGTTTAGAGGTTAGAGACAGAGGTTAATCCCAAATTTAGAGGTTCATCCCCAGTTTAGAGGTTAATCCCCAGTTTAGATGTTAATCCCCAGTTTAGAGATTCATCCCCAGTTTAGAGGTTAATCCCCAGTTTAGAGATTAATTCCCAGTTTAGAGGTTAATCCCCAGTTTAGAGATTCACCCCCAGTTTAGAGGTTAATCCACAGTTTAGAGGTTAATCCCCAGTTTCTTCATTTTCATCAATCTTTTTTTTTCTCCTTGCACAATGGATGTGCATGCTGCACCCTATATGAGCTGTATTATCATATGAAATATATTACCATATTAAATCTATTACCATATCAAAGGTATTATCATATGAAATCTATTACCATATTACATGTATTACCATATTAAATGTATTACCATATTAAATGTATTACCATATTACATGTATTACCATATTACATGTATTACCATATTACATGTATTACCAAATTAAATGCATTCCCATATTAAATGCATTACCATATTACCATATTAAATGTATTCCCATATTAAATGTATTACCATATTACATGTATTACCATATTACCCTATTAAATGTATTACCATATTAAATGTATTACCATATGAAAGGTATTCTTACCATCATGTGAGACAGTATTGTTCAGATCAATGTTTGTGTGGATAAGTTCTCACGGTTCAGTTCTCTCTTACTGTAAAATAAAAGGAGTACTAAGAACGATAAAATGTTCATGTGAAAACATGAAAACAACAGGCTGATGGAACGAAGGACAACAGATGTGCGAGTGAAAGTGTCTTTAATAGTTTTCACTTCCCTTTAGGCAGATGCTAGACACCTATCTATCAATAGGCATATAGTACAACTGTTGCCTAAGGTCAAGTTCCTAAAATCTAAATTGTTAAATCAATCAATGTTGTCTATTTCTGGTGCAGGCTTCATTGAAGCACTTGATCAGCATTTTCTTGTTTTATAAATCCAATACTATACATTCAATAGCTTAATTTACACACATATATATATATATATATATGTATATATATATATATATATATATATATATATATATATATACATATATATATTATAATTTAAGCAGTTTGCAGCACTACTGATTAATTGTGTGTGAATGGAGCTTCTTTCAAGCATGTGCTCATCCTTGATTTTTTACATTTATTGATAGGAATATGTATATAGTTTGTCTTATTTATGATAGCATTGAGGTCTTCAAAATGTTCTGCCTTAATATTAAATCTAAAGAGGGATTAAAGTGGATTTTCCCCCCCAAACAATCTACACAACCTACTCCACATTTTGAAAGTGAAAGAAAAATTATATTCAAACAAAGATGTCTTGATTGCATATGTCTTCACACCCCAGAGTTGATACCTGGTGGAATCCTGATCCTGACAAACTCTCCAGTCCCTGCCGGTGACAAGCATACCCATACCATGATGCTGCCACCAAATACAGAGGGTTTCACTTTGTGATGTATTGTATTCACGTTTTTAATTTAGGCAAAAAATTACATTTCTTTGCCATGTTGTCTTGCAGAATTACTTAAGGGCCTTGTTGCAAACAGAATGTGGATTTATCAAAATCCAAATCAAATCAAATTTTTATTTGTCACATACACATGGTTAGCAGATGTTAATGCGAGTGTAGCGAAATGCTTGTGCTTCTACTTCCGACAATGCAGTAATAACAAGTAATCTAACTAACAATTCCAAAACTACTGTCTTGTACACAGTGTAAGGGGATAAATAATATGTACATAAGGATATATGAATGAGTGATGGTACAGAGCAGCATAGGCAAGATACAGTAGATGGTATCGAGTACAGTATGTACAAATGAGATGAGTATGTAAACAAAGTGGCATAGTTTAAAGTGGCTAGTGATACATGTATTACATAAGGATACAGTCGATGATATAGAGTACAGTATATACGTATGCATATGAGATGAATAATGTAGGGTAAGTAACATTATATAAGGTAGCATTGTTTAAAGTGGCTAGTGATATATTTACATCATTTCCCATCAATTCCCATTATTAAAGTGGCTGGAGTTGAGTCAGTGTCAGTGTGTTGGCAGCAGCCACTCAGTGTTAGTGGTGGCTGTTTAACAGTCTGATGGCCTTGAGATAGAAGCTGTTTTTCAGTCTCTCGGTCCCAGCTTTGATGCACCTGTACTGACCTCGCCTTCTGGATGATAGCGGGGTGAACAGGCAGTGGCTCGGGTGGTTGATGTCCTTGATGATCTTTATGGCCTTCCTGTGACATCGGGTGGTGTAGGTGTCCTGGAGGGCAGGTAGTTTGCCCCCGGTGATGCGTTGTGCAGACCTCACTACCCTCTGGAGAGCCTTACGGTTGAGGGCGGTGCAGTTGCCTTACCAGACGGTGATACAGCCCGCCAGGATGCTCTCGATTGTGCATCTGTAGAAGTTTGTGAGTGCTTTTGGTGACAAGCCAAATTTCTTCAGCCTCCTGAGGTTGAAGAGGCGCTGCTGCGCCTTCTTCACGATGCTGTCTGTGTGAGTGGACCAATTCAGTTTGTCTGTGATGTGTATGCCGAGGAACTTAAAACTTGCTACCCTCTCCACTACTGTTCCATCGATGTGGATAGGGGGGTGTTCCCTCTGCTGTTTCCTGAAGTCCACAATCATCTCCTTAGTTTTGTTGACGTTGAGTGTGAGGTTATTTTCCTGACACCACACTCCGAGGGCCCTCACCTCCTCCCTGTAGGCCGTCTCGTCATTGTTGGTAATCAAGCCTACCACTGTTGTGTCGTCCGCAAACTTGATGATTGAGTTGGAGGCGTGCGTGGCCACGCAGTCGTGGGTGAACAGGGAGTACAGGAGAGGGCTCAGAACGCACCCTTGTGGGGCCCCAGTGTTGAGGATCAGCGGGGAGGAGATGTTGTTGCCTACCCTCACCACCTGGGGGCGGCCCGTCAGGAAGTCCAGTACCCAGTTGCACAGGGCGGGGTCGAGACCCAGGGTCTCGAGCTTGATGACGAGCTTGGAGGGTACTATGGTGTTGAATGCCGAGCTGTAGTCGATGAACAGCATTCTCACATAGGTATTCCTCTTGTCTAGATGGGTTAGGGCAGTGTGCAGTGTGTTTGAGATTGCATCGTCTGTGGACCTATTTGGGCGGTAAGCAAATTGGAGTGGGTCTAGGGCAGGGGTGTCAAAGTCAAATGGACGGAGGGCCAAATAAAAAAATCAGCTACAAGACGAGGGCCGGACTGTTCGAATGTTCATTGAAAAATTTTTAAATGACGCATATAGTCTAGTGAACCTAATTGAACCTACTGAAAACCTAACAAATATATTACAATATGATCAGATAAATAAAGCAATATTTTCTTATGGCTCTGTCAGTAATCTTTAATTTTCAACAGACACAAAAGACAAATTTCCTTTATATAAATATCCCCATAACATGAACATTAAATGAAAGAAACCGGTATTCAAGGCACCATCAGTAGACTATATTTTCTATTTTAGCAAAAGTGGGCTAAATTTACTTCAAAGAAAAAACAATAATAGCAATTTTCTATCATCCACTCAACTGAAATATTTTTAAAATATAATTGGATTGAAATACAAAAAAATAAAGTGCAAAAATCTATTAATCAAAAACAACACTTTGTTTAAGGAGAAGTAACATGCAGTGAAAACAAATATTAAATTTTAACTTTTAAACTTGAACTGAGTAAAAACTCTAAATATGTGATTGCACAGTAATGTTCACTTGTTTGAGGTTGAGGGTGATACTTGGTGGTGTCCCATCTTTTCCACAAGTTCATCAATGTTCGGGGTAAGGCTCTGAGCTGAAGAAATCCTCAGAATTGAGTGGAGGTGTTCAGCAGTAAGTCGACTTCTGTGTGATGTTTTGTTCAGGTTCATCAAAGAAAACAGTTGTTCACACAGGTATGTGCTGCCAAACATAGACAACGTTTGAGCAGCCTGGATGCGCAGCTGGGGCATTGTGCCGGGGAGGAAACGGGCGAACTCCGCAGCACCCACTGCCGCATATTTTGCCCTCAGTGCATCATTGCATTGGAGGTCAATCAACTCCATTTGGAGGTTTGGTGGTGAGCTTTCCACGTCAACAGCAAATGGGTTACCGAGCAGTTCCAACCTGCTTTTTTGTGCTTCAAAGTCAGCAAATCGGCGTCGAAAGTCAGCGGCAAGCATACCTATTTTATCAGCCAACTGTGTGCTCGGGAACGCACTGGTAGAGAGCTTCTCTTTCATGGTCTGGCAGCTGGGAAAGTGGCTCAAATTTTCTTTCCGCATCTGCGTCTCCCACAGAGTCAGTTTGGTTTTAAATGCCTTCACTGTACTGTACATATCAGAGATGACACGATCCCGACCCTGCAGCTGCAAGTTTATTGCATTCAGATGACTCGTAATGTCACACAGAAAAGCCATTTCACACAGAAACATTTCGTCTCGGAGTTGTGTTGTGTCTTTCCCTTTGCTGTCCAAGAACAGACAAATCTCCTCACGAAGCTCGAAACATCTTTGAAGCACCTTTCCCTGGCTTAGCCATCGCACCTCTGTGTGATAAGGCAAATCACCATGCTCCGTTTCTAACTCCGTCAGAAATGCCTTGAACTGGCGGTGATTCAAACCTTTGGCTCTGATAAAGTTAACTGTGCGCGTGATGATGCTCATTACATGCTCCATTTTCAAGGCTTTACCGCACAACGCTTCCTGGTGTATGATACAATGATAAGCTGTCAGCTCACCTGTCGCGTTTTCCTCTTGCATCTTTTCCCGTATCTTCGCCACCAGTCCGCTCCTGTGTCCACACATCGCAGGTGCTCCGTCGGTTGTCAAACCCACGAGTTTTTCCCAAGGCAGCTCCATCTCATTTACACATCTTGACACCTCTTCATACAAATCATGCCCCGTAGTTGTGCCATGCATAGGACGTAAAGCCAAAAACTCCTCTGTCACGCTTAGGTTGGAGTCCACTCCGCGGATGAAAATTGACAACTGGGCAATGTCAGAAATGTCGGTGCTCTCATCCACAGCCAAGGAATATGCAATAAAATCTTTTCCCTTTTTCACAAGCTGCTCTTTTAGATTGATGGACAACTGGTCTACTCTCTCGGCAATGGTGTTTCTGCTCAGACTCACATTTAAAAAGAGTTGCCTTTTTTCTGGGCAAACTTCGTCACAAACTTTAATCATGCAGTTTTTGATGAAATCCCCCTCCGTAAATGGCCGGGCTGATTTAGCGATCTCTTCTGCCAAAATAAAACTGGCCTTGACAGCAGCCTGGCCTTGTGATTTGGCTTTTTTGAACAGAGCCTGTCGAGATTTGAGGCCTCGTTTTAATTCCTCTGCCTTTTGTAGCCTTTGTTCCATGTCCATATTCTTGTTTTTGTCCGCGTGTTTCGTTTCATAATGTCGTCTCAGATTATACTCTTTCAGTACCGCCACACTTTCTCCACACAGAAGACACACAGGTTTTCCAGCTACCTTCGTGAACATATACTCCGACTCCCACCTTGTTTGAAACCCCCGGTTCTCAGTATCCACCTTCCGTTTTGCCATTTTTGATGGGTATCTGAAAGTTAATTTTACTGTGATGCTGACGACTGCTGTGCCAATAAATATTGAAATGAAGCAGCCTACTGCTCGGTGCGTCACCTTTGCATTGTGGGAAATGTAGTATTGGTGCGTGTAAAAGATCTGCGGGCTGCCGGCTTGCTGCGGGCCGGTTCTAATAATAAATCAAGATCATCCCAGGGGCCGTAAAAAACCTTCTTGCGGGCCGGATGTGGCCCGCGGGCCTTGACTCTGACATATGTGGTCTAGGGTGTCAGGTAGGGTGGAGGTGATATGGTCCTTGACTAGTCTCTCAAAGCACTTCATGATGACGGATGTGAGTGCTACGGGGCGGTAGTCGTTTAGCTCAGTTACCTTAGCTTTCTTGGGAACAGGAACAATGGTGGCCCTCTTGAAGCATGTGGGAACAGCAGACTGGTATAGGGATTGATTGAATATGTCCGTAAACACACCGGCCAGCTGGTCTGCGCATGCTCTGAGGGCGCGGCTGGGGATGCCGTCTGGGCCTGCAGCCTTGCGAGGGTTAACACGTTTAAATGTCTTACTCACCTCGGCTGCAGTGAAGGAGAGACCGCATGTTTTCGTTGCAGGTCATGTCAGTGGCACTGTATTGTCCTCAAAGCGGGCAAAAAAGTTATATAGTCTGCCTGGGAGCAAGACATCCAGGTCCGTGACTGGGCTGGATTTCTTCCTGTAGTCCGTGATTGACTGTAGACCCTGCCACATGCCTCTTGTGTCTGAGCCGTTGAATTGAGATTCTACTTTGTCTCTGTACTGGCGCTTAGCTTGTTTGATAGCCTTGCGGAGGGAATAGCTGCACTGTTTGTATTCGGTCATGTTACCAGACACCTTGCCCTGATTAAAAGCAGTGGTTCGCGCTTTCAGTTTCACACGAATGCTGCCATTAATCCACGGTTTCTGGTTAGGGAATGTTTTAATCGTTGCTATGGGAACGACATCTTCAACGCACGTTCTAATGAACTCGCACACCGAATCAGCATATTCGTCAATGTTGTTATCTGACGCAATACGAAACATCTCCCAGTCCACGTGATGGAAGTAGTCTTGGAGTGTGGAGTCAGCTTGGTCGGACCAGCGTTGGACAGACCTCAGCGTGGGAGCCTCTTGTTTTAGTTTCTGTCTGTAGGCAGGGATCAACAAAATGGAGTCGTGGTCAGCTTTTCCGAAAGGGGGGCGGGGCAGGGCCTTATATGCGTTGCGGAAGTTAGAGTAACAATGATCCAAGGTCTTTCCACCCCTGGTTGCGCAATCGATATGCTGATAAAATTTAGGGAGTCTTGTTTTCAGATTAGCCTTGTTAAAATCCCCAGCTACAATGAATGCAGCCTCCGGATAAATCGTTTCCAGTTTGCAGAGAGTTAAATAAAGTTTGTTCAGAGCCATCGATGTGTCTGCTTGGGGGGGGATATATACGGCTGTGATTATAATCGAAGAGAATTCTCTTGGTAGATAATGCGGTCTACATTTGATTGTGAGGAATTCTAAATCAGGTGAACAGAAGGATTTGAGTTCCTGTATGTTTCTTTCATCACATCATGTCACATTGGCCATGAGGCATACGCCCCCGCCCCTCTTCTTACCAGAAAGATGTTTGTTTCTGTCAGCGCGATGCGTGGAGAAACCCGTTGGCTGCACCGCTTCGGATAGAGTCTCTCCAGTGAGCCATGTTTCAGTGAAGCAAATGACGTTACAGTCTCTGATGTCCCTCTGGAATGCTACCCTTGCTCGGATTTCATCAACCTTGTTGTCAAGAGACTGGACATTGGCAAGAAGAATGCTAGGGAGTGGTGCACGGTGTGCCCGTCTCCGGAGTCTGACCAGAAGACCGCCTCGTTTCCCTCTCTTTCGGAGTCGTTTTTTTGGGTCGCTGCATAGGATCCACTCCGTTGTCCTGTTTGTAAGGCAGAACACAGGATCCGCGTCGCGAAAAACATATTCTTGGTCGTACTGATGGTGAGTTGACGCTGATCTTATATTCAGTAGTTCTTCTCGACTGTATGTAATGAAACCTAAGATGACCTGGGGTACTAATGTAAGAAATAACACGTAAAAAAACAAAAAACTGCATAGTTTCCTAGGAACGCGAAGCGAGGCGGCCATCTCTGTCGGCGCCGGAAGTTAGGGCTTCCTTCTTTTCAAATTGTCATACAGGTTGGTAATGTGGTGAATGAAATGTTGTAAAACACAAAGTATTTGGTGGCAGCATCATGTTATGGGTATGCTTGCCACTGGCAGGGACTGGGGAATTTGTCAGGATCAAAGGAAATATGAAAGGAGCAAAGCCAAGGTAAAAAGTTTAAGGAAAAGGTGCCTTAGGTCTCTATTCAATACGTATTGCAGAAGTTCAGCTTTACAGCGTGATTTAAATTTTAAAGCAATGTTCCCATGTTAGCGGAGACTGCATTCAGTATGTTGCCCTATGATTTGTGAAAAGTTGATAAAATCTTATAAAAAATGATTCACAGCTGTAATTGTTGCCCAAACTGCTTTCACCAAGTGTTAACTCTGGGGTGTGAATAAACATGCAATCAAGACATCTTAGTTTTCAATTTGGTATTTATTTGGAAGAATTTCAATTACATTTCGTTTCACATTTAGATGTAATTTTAAGGTAGTAAAATGTGAAAACTTTGCGAAGACTTTGACTATAGGCACTGTATAAAAGGAGGAAACGTGTTTACTGGAGACATGTGCTGACACATTTTTCTATATTGTTACCACAGTTTCAGGTTCATTTTTTCTGTAAATGAAAGTGAAACAAACCTAGGTTTAGAGAAACACACCACAAAACTTTCCATCAGTTGGGTGTGCATGCAGGGACAACTGGAACATTAGCTAGTGGCTGCAGTGAAAAACAGCGCTGTCTGTGCCTGTCTGTGCAAGGTTAGAATACACCATGCAGACACACTCTCCAGCTTCCAAACAGTAAATAATTAAACATTGTTATTCAACCAAACATGGTCCAGGAGAGTTTTTGGAATGAATTATGAGAAAGATGAAGTAAGCTCCCTTCACTCATGCAGAAAGGGGCTTGGCTTTAGAGAACAAGAAAACAACATTTGTGAAATATTTTGAAATTGATCATTGAAAATTGAAATGGGACCTTTACATTGTGTGCCATTTGTTATCAGAAGAATAAAGGAGACCAAAATCAGGTTGCAGCGTTTTAAACCTTTAATATGTTACAGTGCTGACTACCTAAATAACAGGAAAGTACTCAGTGATCATGTGCAAAGATTCATAAACTACGGTGGATTCAGCAAATGAAAAAGATTGAGGTCACAATGGACTGTAATCACATAATATCATTTATTTTCTTCCACATTGATTTGTCTAGAGCTCTTTGTCATATAATATGTATCATGTGTAAAATAATATTTCAATACAATGAATACAAATATAATGCAGATCCAATAGAGGTCTATCTACACATTACGCCCCATTATCAATTTGTAAAAGTATACTTATCAAGTAATATCAGTGTATATACCCTAAGGGGAATTCTTTTCTGGTCAGAGGCCTGAATATAATCTCTTTTAAAAGTGTCATCACGATTCAGAAAAGACAAAGGTATGTCACAGCAGTTCACATCGGTTTGAGTCGAATAAACCCATGTCTCTAATGTATGGCTTTGAAATCACTAATCAGAAAGACAACCGTGTTGTTCTGTTTACTTGTAAGGGAGTGTTGTAATTGAGCAACTCGGTGTATTGACAATAGCAGACATGGTGGTAGAGTGATGTGTCATCGGGGGAACTGCCCGAAGCCGTTTCAGCAGTTGCAAGCATACATAACTCATGACGACCTCGTCACCTTGGCTACCAGCTCGTCACCTTGGCTACCAGCTCGCCCACCTTGGCTACCAGCTCGTCACCTTGGCTACCAGCTCGTCACCTTGGCTACCAGCTCGTCCACCTTGGTTACCAGCTCGTTCACCTTAGCTACCAGCTCATCCACCTTGGCTACCAGCTCGTCCACCTTGGCTGCCAGCTCGTCTACCTTGGCTACCAACTAGTCACCTTGGCTACCAGCTCGTCCACCTTGGTTACCAGCTCGTCCACCTTAGTGACCAGCTCGTCCACCTTGGCTACCAGCTTGTCCACCTTGGCGACCAGCTCGTCCACCTTGGCTACCAGCTCATCAGCTGGGCTACCAGCTCGTCACCTTGGCTACCAGCTCGCCCACCTTGGCTACCAGCTCGTCACCTTGGCTACCAGCTCGTCACCTTGGCTACCAGCTCGTCCACCTTGGTTACCAGCTCGTCCACCTTAGCTACCAGCTCATCCACCTTGGCTACCAGCTCGTCACCTTGGCTACCAGCTCATCACCTCCAGCTCATCACCTTGGTTACCAGCTTGTCACCTTAGCTACCAGCTTGTCACCTTGGCTACCAGCTCATCACCTTGGCTACCAGTTCATCACCTTGGCTACCAGCTCGTCACCTTGGCAACCAGTTCATCACCTTGGCTACCAGCTCGTCCACGTTGGCTACCAGCTCATCACCTTGGCTACCAGCTCATCACCTCCAGCTCATCACCTTGGCTACCAGCTCGTCCACCTTGGCTGCCAGCTCGTCTACCTTGGCTACCAACTAGTCACCTTGGCTACCAGCTCGCGCTGCCGGCTCTCATGGCTAAAGCCCTCCACCAGTGACATGCAGGCCTTTGTTAAGCAGCAGAGCATGTGGAAACTGAGTCAGGGTGAGCAGGGTGCACCAGGGCCATGTGACTACAGGCGCTGCCTCGCTCTAGGGCCTTCATGGAGAGCAGCTGGCTGAATCTCCACAGGTCGGGCTACCTGACCTCTGACCTCTGGACCTCTCTCTGGCCCCCCCCTGACCTACACTGGAGCGCACCAGGGCCATTATCTAACGGGAATCTCTCTGTGTGTCTTGGACCCCCTTGGGGAGGCTGTAAGTCTTCCCTTCAGTGAGTTCACATGGGCCAGCATTGTTCCCAGACTCATATCACTCACAGTCACAACACTGGCCATGTTGAGCTGTTCAGCCACAGTGGAGGGTTCAGCTCCAGAGGTGTATAGAGAGATTGTGTTCTCTACCTCAACACTGAGGTTGCTAGGGAGTGATTGGGTTCTTTGACCTCCAGAGAACGGCTGTGGGATGGGGTTTTCTCCACCTTCATCTACATCGTCCCCAACCATGTTGGTCTTCCTCTTGGGGAAGCATTGAGTGAAGGGCCCGTGGCACCTCCTCCAGGCTCATCCACCACCTCCTGGGGTGCAGTCTGGGTAGTGGCATGGCTCGGAGCTGCTTGGCATCCAGTGATGCTGGCAGCAAGATGGAGGCGCCTCTGAAAAGCCTCCTGCCAGAGGACTGAGAGCTAACTGATCTAACAGACCATACTGAGCCCTGAGACAAGCTCTTGGAAAGTGTCTTGGAAAAAGCTAATCTCCCCTCTGTGGCTTGGTGGGGTCATCGGGTGACTGGAGTCTCTGGGCGCTCCTCCCGTTCAGAGTGGCTTTTGTTTTTTCCAGCAGCGCTTCGAGGCACCCAGATCCAGGGTGTGATGCTGTTCCAGCTACTCCTCAACATCCGACTCCTGAGGCTGCTTGTGATACGTTCACATGGGTGTACGCTTGAGAGGAATGCCTGGGTGCAGTGTGGGAAGGACTCAGGGCTGTGGCACCCCTGCTGCTTTGGCACACTGGGAACACTGGACTCTGGACATGCTGCTGCTACTGGTAAATGATGGTAGTGAGTTGGTGGTGGTGGCGGCGGCGTTTACCTCAGAGAGAGCTGAGGAGGAGTCTTTCCCACCAGCCATCTCCAGCTGTGTACAAGCTACACTAGGGGGAGCAGAAATACAAAGAGAATCGTTAAGCATCTCCCTGACAACATGGTGCGTTGCTTTGATCTCTCATCACCCTTTCCTGTTTTCATCAGAGGACTTTTTTAGAAAGATTTTTTCTCTAATTATGCTTTCACAGCGTGGCTTGATTTCTAGAGAATGGTGTAAAATAGAACGACGCTGCATTTCAGCACTTTGACCAACTCTCCCTGCAGCAAGTGTTGTATAATGGACTGAGAAGGCCTCACGCACAGGAATATTATTACAACAATCCTCTACACATCACAGGAGGTTGGTGGCACCTTAATTGGGGAGGACGGGCTCATGTTAATGACTGGAACGGAATCAGTGGAATGGTATCAAATATATCAAACACATTGGTTTCCATGTGTTTTGATGCCATTCCATTCGCTCCTTTCCGGCCATTATTATGAGCCATCCTCCCCTCAGCAGCCTCCTGTGCTACACATTCATGCACTGTATTATTGTATAAATACACTTATTTAGTTGTACCTGTGGTTTCTTTGATCTTGGGCATCCGGTGGCAGTCATCTCCTCGTACGGTACCGAACCCAGGCTCGGCACTGGTGGCTGCGTGGATCTTCCTCAGCAGGGTGGGGTCCATGGTCTGATGTCTAGCCTTGCCTTGCTGTGTGGCCTGGCCTTGGGTGCCATACGCCTTCTCCTCCCAATTCATATGGCCCATTCCCTTGAGGGAACACTCCGAAAGTAGATGCATGTTTTCTCCAGCGCAGAGGGGGGAGTCCCTGGGCGTCACACATCTGCTGCTTCCTGTACTGCAGGAAGCGTCTATGGAGGAACACTGTGAGCTCTGGAGGGAGTGGACACCCTCGCTGCTCTGTAACGATGGCATGTGCTTACTAAGGTGGTACTCATATAGCCGCGTGACATCCTGCTCAGCTGAGGGGATCCTCGACTGCTGCTGCTGCCGGTCGCTGCTGGGTAAATTGGCTTCCTGGGTACTGTGGGGGTCTTTGGCATGGGAGTGTGAATCAGCATCTAACCACTGGCTCCTTTCATCCCAGTCCTGCTTGTCTCCCTTAATTGTTACCCTGCCAGAGAGGGAGGCTTGTGAGTCATTCACGCAGTCTGGGGAAAGATTGTTGACCACTTTGTTTTCAGGCGGCCGGTGATATCTTGGCGGCTTCTCTCGATACGGATATGGCGTTCGTCCCAACTCGAATTGGTTCATGTACGGAGATTCCCTTACAATAGCATTATATTTGGGTGGCTCCCCTCTATTTGAGTGGACTTTGCTGTTTTGCTTTTCTCTTGAGTCACTGGTATCTCCCTGAATCCTGCCCTCAGGGTCACTGTGCTTTCCTGGCTGCTTGCTCATCAAAGAGCCCATGTGCAGTTTGCTAAAGTAGTCGGTGGGGTACTTGGTCTCCTTGGTCTCTGGCTCCATCTCTCCCCTTTCTGAGTATAGGATCTGGGTGGATGACACACCCGAGGACTTGGCCCCTTCCTCTTTCTTCTTCTCCTCCTCCTCCTCCCCCTGGGTCTCCTGAGGGTCGTGCTGTATGGCCAGGGCCTTCCCGTCCTCATACTGTGTTACAGGCAACTCTATTTTCTCCTCAGTCAGAGTGTGGTAGCCCTCAGTGGTGGCCACATACAGTCTCAGGTGGGTTTCAGACAGTTTCTGGGCAGCGACCAGCTCTGAGCTCTCTGTCATCTCAGAGGAGTTAGTCTCGTTGCCAGAGTCTGACGAGGACTCGGGGCTAAATGCCCTTGATATTTCTATACCTGTGTGCCAGAGAGACAGACATTTTATTAACAACTTCACCTGAGGCACCTGAGAGATATTATAAAATGGTACACATTTCATTGGTACAAAAAGAATGAAAGCTATGAGTTGAAATGCATTTGTGCACCGTTTCATAAATTATAAAAACAAACAAAATGATACACAAAAAAAGCTCTGGAGACAAAATGAGTGTCACACAGCAAATGTTTTACGTTCAAAATGAATGACACATTGCACACACAAAATGGAAACACAGAACAAAATGGGTTTTTTTTATTGAAAAATCTACAACAACAAATGAAAAATGTTCATGTCTGGTTAATTTTCGTGGTGTTAATGAATAAACGTTACAGTTTTGTAAGAAGAAGAACCTGTGCTATTTTCTGACTGTGGTTTTGGGCTCTGCTCCTCAGAAGCTGCCAGGGCTTCCAGGGCCTGTAATGTGGACACAACAGCTTCGTCCAGGGCCCCCTCAAGGCCCTCCTCCACCTGTGTGGTGACTGAGTCTATGATGGACACTGGGATATTATCACGGGTCCCCTGGCTCTTCTTGACAGGCACCCGGCCCCCCACGTGCTGCTCGTCCTCATCAGAGCGGTCCCTGAAGCCTGGGGGCGGGGCTGCGATGGCCAGGTTGAGGGAGTGAAGCAACACATCTTCGTTGTCTTTCTCGTCCTTACCCTCCCATGGCGGGGGCAGGGAGGTCAGGTCGATGATGTCATCGCTGGACCCAGAGAGCGTGAGGAAGCTAGCCTTGTCCAGATCCCCCATCAGTCCCATGTCCTCCTCGCAGCTGATGTCCTCCTCGTCCTCGTCCGCGTCTGTGGTATCCGCATAGCAGATGTCGTGCAGCAGCGGCTCCTCACTGCACTCGGTGTTGCCGAAGATTTTGTCAGCGTACGGATATCCCTCCCCGGCCATCCCCATGAGATCCCTGCTGTTGTAATCCTCATCTAGTCGCTCATACATGGGGTCGTGTAGAACCTCTGGGCCTTCCTCCATCAGCCTCTGGTAGCCCAGGTTCTGGGGGTCCACACTGTCTAACAGAGGATCCCCGAAGGTGAAGGAGACCTTGGCACTGCGGGGGGAGTCCTGGGGTTTGGGCCTGGGGACACAGAGGTAGGGTTGGGGATGTGTTGGACCACTGGTTCCCCCTCTGGCATCCACCCTCTCTGCCATTTGCATGCAGTACTGGGGCGGCTGCTGGATCTCAGTGATATAGCCAGGGTCCATGTAGTCTGTGTCTCTATTGGTGGAGGGCTCTCTGGTGCAGCGCTGGTTGTTGTGGTGCTGGTGCTCCTCACATCCCCTAAAGGAAGCGCTGTATGTCCACTCTATGGCCTGGTAGACCTGCTTTACTCTGGAGTCATGGCCTGAGGATAGGAACCAAACCAGGGGTTGATAATTAGGTTTCTGCAATAGCAGTTATATTGTATGGACTTAGAACTGTATAGAGTCTAGAGACTCACCGGTGTTGTCTACATTCCCTGGTTTGACCACGTTGAAGATGGAACGCCGAGAGTTCACCAGTAGTCTGTAGTATCCAGCAGTTAGACAGGCCAGATTCATTGCATCAGTGGACTCCATTAGCAGAGTGATGGGCTGGAAGATAAGAGGACAACAATGAACACACACTAACTGGAAATAGACTAAGATAGAGTAATGTCAAGAGCTGAATTAAGATAATACTTAGTGTTATTCTAATGGTTCTCATTGAGCATTCATTTCCTTGCTTGATATTATTACAGAATATGATATTTTTGCTTATTAAGGCAAAGTACCAGAGGCTGTTTTTTTTAGTTGTTGCATCAAATGAGCATTTCTGAGATTTTAGGGTATTTTGGTATTAGTACTTTAAAAAGTAAACATAACATTTCTAAAACTTGATGTAGATGTATATTTTATTTTGTTTATCATACTGCCGTCATAAAAATGTAATGAATTTTAACCACATTAAAATGGACATAAATCCATCATTTCAAAGCTCACTACAAGTAATGACACTTCATTCAAAAAATGTAAACAACGTAATCACCAAAAGTAATTATTGACAGGGCCATAAACAATAACTAGTAATGCTGCATACTCAAAGATAGGTTCAAATCTCACCTTTCCTGAGATGTAGTCACTTTTTAAGACAAAAGCGCAAGTACACAGTACAAATGTGATAACAAATTGGACATATTTCCTATTCAACAAAACTGTATGTATAAGGCGAAATTACTTATATGCTTTCTAAATATAGCATAATCAAATGATAAAATGACTAACTATAAGATTTCACCTTCCTTATAACTGTAAATTACATATTTGTATGTTTAGTGTTAGAGAAAACATGCATATTTTCTAAAGGTCTCTCTTGATCAAAACATCGGCCCCCATCCCTGTGAATGTCACACACAGCTCTAGCTTGGCTTTCTGAACTCGTTGGGAACTCGCCTTTCATTTCATGTCCGTCTATGAATAACAAAGTGTTTTTTGTTTAAAATCTATGAATTATTTAGATTAATGGCTATGAACCGATCTCTGAATGTGCTACGATGTAAACATTGCAGGTATTTGCTTTGTCTGTGGCGCCAGCTTCAAGTGCTTTCAGATTTCACATCCTATAGTATGTCACACAGGCTCAGAAAAATACTACTGTGTCCGTGGGAATAGGGCAATTTTGATCTGCGGTATCCACAGATCGATTTCTAAGCGTGCATGTCAGACGGAATCGGTACCAGAACCGGGCAGGTCCCCTAAAAAGGGGTATTAAGTCCAGTTCATATAGAATGTCACAAACTGGACTATATGTAGTAACTTACCTTGAACAGATGGTGATTGGGCCTAAATAGGCATTTGGCAATTGGTAGTCTAAATTCCTTATACTCCTCTTTAACTGTAATTGTTTGAAAGTCAGACTCTTCCCACATGCCAACTGATTTTTCTCAGCTTCAGAAGCATCTTTATTCACACCATGTTGTGCGGCTATCCTTAGATACATTTCGTTACGTTACAGCCTTATTCTAAAATTAATCAATTCATTTCTTCATTAATCTACACACAATACCCCATAATGACATCACAATACCCCACAATGATATCACAATACCCCACAATGACATCACAATACCTCACAATGACATCACAGTACCCCACAATGACATCACAATACCCCACAATGACATCACAGTACCCCACAATGACATCACAATACCCCACAATGACATCACAATACCCCACAATGACATCACAATACCCCACGATGAAGAAGCAAAAACAGGTTTGTAGAAATGTTGGTTAATAAAAAAACAACAACTGACATTTACATAAGTATTAAGACCCTTTACTTAGTACTTTGGCAGGGATTACAGCCTCAACTCTTCTTGGGTATGATGCTACAAGCTTGGCACACCAGTATTTGGGGAGTTTTTCCCATTCTTCTTTGTAGATCCTCTCAGCTTGGATGGGGAGCGCTGGTGCATAGCTATTTTCAGGTCTCTCCAGAGATGTTTGATCGGGTTCAAGTCCGGGCTCTGTCTGGGCCACTCAAGGACATTCAGAGACCTGTCCCGAAGTCAGTCCTGCATTTTCTTGGCTGTGTGCTTAGGGTCGTTGTCCCATTGGAAGGTGAACCTTCACCCCAATCTGAGATCCTGAGCGCTATGGAGCAGGTTTTCAACAAGGATCTCTCTGTACTATGCTCTGTCCATCTTTCCCTTGATCCTGACTAGACTCCCTGCCACTGAAAAACATCCCCACAGCATGATGCTGCCACCACCATGCTTCACCGTAGGGATGGTGCCAGGTTTCCTCCAGATGTGACACTGGTATTCAGGCCAAAGAGTTCAATCTTGGTTTCATCACACCAGAGAATCTTGTTTCTCATGGTCTGAGAGTCCTGTAGGTGCCTTTTGGCAAACTCCAAGCAGCTGTCATGTGCCTTTTAATGAGGAGTGGCTTTCGTCTGACCACTCTACCATAAAAGCCTGATTGATGGAGTGCTGCATATGGTTGTCCTTCTGGAAGGTTATCCCATCTCCACAGAGGAACTCTGGAGCTCTGTCAGAGTGACCATCATGTTCTTGGTCACCTCCCTGACCAAGGCCCTTCTACCCCGATTGATCAGTTTGGCCAGACAACCAGCTCTAGGAATAGTCTTTGGGACCTTCAATGCTGCAGAAATATTTTGGTACCCTTCCCCAAATCTGTGCCTCGGCACAATCCTGTCTCGAAGCTCTACAAACAATTCCTTCAACCTCATGGCTTGAATGCACTGTCAACTGCGGGACCTTGTATAGACAGGTGTGTGCCTTTCCAAATAATTTCCAATCAATTGAATTTACCACAGGTGGACTCCAATCAAGTTGTAGAAACAAAGGATGATCAATGGAAACAGGATGCACCTGAGCTCAATTTCAAGTCTCATAGCAAAGGGTGTTAGGCGGAGCAGCACAGGGGAACCCAAGCGCAGACTCAAGACAGGAAAACCGGGATGAATGAACCCAGATATTTATTGTAACAGGGAGAGATGAAGTGTGGATCCAGGGAAGTTCGGGTGAGTTGTAGGAAACCAGATGTGGAGGCTGAGATTTGAGTGAGCTGGGTTGGGACAGGGTAAACAAGTCCAGAAGGGAATCCAAGGGAGTTATGGTGTGCTGAATCCAGAACAGGGTAGCAGGAGGGTAGCAGGAGATGTGAACAGGAGACAGGAACCAGAGTCAGCAGCGAGATGAATGAAGATTACGATCTGACAGAGTGGAAGTGGCAGGACTGAGCATTTGTAGAGGTCTAGATTATGGAACGGGTTGCAGCTGGTGGGGAACTGCTCTGACTCCAGCACACCTGTCTTCAACCACACAATCACAGAGAGAGAGAGAGAGAGAGAGCGAGAGAGAGCGAGAGAGAGAGAGAGAGAGAGAGAGAGAGAGAGAGAGAGAGAGAGAGAGAGAGAGAGAGCGGGAGAACTAGGAGAATGGCTGCAGGTCAAGGAGACACTGGATGTCCACTGGGGGGTGTGGCAGGAGCAGATGTGAGAAAGGGTCTGAATACTTACAGTATGTAAATAAGGTATTTCAGTTTTTATTTATTTTATACATTTGCAAAAGTTTCTAAAAACCTGTTTTTGCTTTGTCATTATGGGGTATTGTGTGTAGATTGATGAGGGGGGGAAAGTATTTGATCCATTTTAGAATAAGGCTGTAACGTATCAAAATGTGGAAAAAGTCTAGAGGTCTGAAAACTTTCCGAAGGCACTGTAAATTCTCCAGACTTGTATCAAGGAAATTGTTGATATGTTGTAACATTTTTATTATATCACATTTTTATTTGGAAATATGCACCAAAAATGCAGTTTACCTACATGTTTTTGTATTTTTATAGATACATTTTTTACATTTTATTTAACTAGGCAAGTCAGTTAAGAACAAATTCGTATTTACAATGACGGCCTACAATGACGGCCTATAGATAGAAAGATTAAAAAACTATATATCCACAATCCTTTCCTGGAGTGTCTTAACAAAATGTTACATATTTTTATAGAATATTTCAGAAAAAGTTTTATATTGGTGACAATATTCAACTGATAAAAAGTTAATTGTGATAGGATTAATGGGAAAAAAAAATACCACACTCAGAATGAGTTAATTTAAAAGATTTCACCTTCACATCCAGAACATGTAGCTCTACCCTGACGTTCTTCTCGTCCTCTGTGTACATCTCGATGCGGTTGACGTGGCTGAAGTCAGCCAGCAGCGCCACCAGGTTAGTCTTGGTGTTGATCACATGACTGATGCCATACCTGGGACCCACTAGTAGAGTCACCTCTGTGTGCTTCTCGCCTTGCTGTGGGCATAAAGCAGAAAGGAAACCATTGAAAGACAATACACACGGGGGCGGACTGGGACCACATATCGGCCCTAGCATTTCTAACACACCGGACCATTTTTTTCACCTTGAGGCCCCCATACAGGCCCAATTTTTTCCTTGAAGCCCCCACACCAGCCCATTTTCTTTCTTGAGGTCCCCATTTTGTTCCTTGTCCCCCACACCAGCCCATTTTATTTATTGAAGCACCCACACTGGCCCATTTTTTTCACTTATGGCCCCCATATTAGACAGATAATGATCATTTTGGGCAAAAAATTCAAGTTAGACAGGCCCACTGCTAATAATGGACCAGCCCATCTGGCATTTGCCTGTCTCAGGATACACAGACTCCATTAATAACTTATAACTTATTATGATATGATATTCTGATATTTGATATTTGATGTGTCGTTACTCAAAAGTTCAGAAAATAAGAGGTAGTTATTTACCAGCAGTATAGATTTAAACACCCGCCCTCCATACAGTCTCAGGTCACTGAGATACTTCAGATAGTGGACCTTGGCCTGCAATGCTGACAGCTGAAAGAGAACATGAGCAATGTAGGCTACTGTCGTTGTATGAATGTGCACAGAGGATTTATTTTACAAAGAAGGTGGCGCTGTGAATGGTCACAGTGACGCATTACATTATCTAACAGTGGGAAATGTATGAGAGCATGAGAAATCAGGTTGAGTATTCCACTAGGTGGTGCTCTTTTCCAATGTGCTGCATTAAGAGTGAGCTGGAGAAGAGGAGACAGAAGAGAGGGAGAAGAGACAGAGAGAGAGAGAGAGAGAGAGAGAGAGAGAGAGAGAGAGAGAGAGAGAGAGAGAGAGAGAGAGAGAGAGGAAACAGGAGAGAGATAAAAAGGTACCCTACCTTTTTTCCAGGAGGTACCAGATTCTGGTTGGTTTTGAGAATGTGTGTTAGGGCTTTCTTGATGTTCTTCTCTTTCATACTGGATAGTACTGCAGGAGGGAGGAACAGTGCCAAACCCCACTCCTTCCTGTAGAGCAAGAAACCATGGTAACGCAGTTTTAACGTACAACAGCAGAATGCATTCGTCCAGCAAAAATCAATCACTTTATAAAGAGGGGATGCATTGATTAGCCAACAGCTAGTCGATTATAATCAATATCCATATTAAATACCTGTGGTATTTATGACGCACCAATCAATGGGGAAATCGTTACTGTATCTGACATGGATGTAATTCCTTCATGAAGACACCCAAGCCAGATAATGATTTTTTATTTCCAGATTAATCTCAAGTCACTGAGTAAGTGTTGAGAGTCTAATGTTGTGAGGGTGTCAAAAGCTCTCATAACAATGTGTTGCTGGATTGAACATGCAAGGAAATGCAGTGCCATGTTTGAACTTAGTCATTGGATCTGTTCTGTGTTGACCTGGTTTTGAGAAGCAGTGTGAAAACCAAGCTACTCACTCAATGTACTTGAGGGAGACTTTCTGCGATTGTTTGGTGTTAATGGTGAGGATGTACATCTGCAAGGCAGCCAGACGCAGGGCTGTGTCGTATTTCAGCTCTGACCCAAATCTCTCCAGCACCACGTCATTACAGCTCTTGAAGGGGAGAAGAGGCGGAGAGGAGAAGAGGAGAAGAGAGGAGAGGAGAGAAAAGCAAAGGGAAGAGAAGAGGAGAGGAGAGGAGAAGAGAAGAGAGGAGAAGAGAAGAGAAGGTACGAGAGGAGAGGAGAGGAGAGGAGAGGAGAGGAGAGGAGAGGAGAGGAGAAGAGAAGAGAAGAGAAGAGAGGAGAGGAGAGGAGAGGAGAGGAGAGGAGAGGAGAGGAGAGGTGTTACACTGCACCTTGAACCAGACAGTACGAGTACACAGTAACTATGGTATGAAGTTACATTTGGCTCCCCTAGTAACTCTGGTTTTGGTGAGCTCCACAGCAACAGCAGATCATTTACATTTTTTCTGAGCTAAAGTTTCTACAAGGAATCTTACCAAATACATATCAATGAATATCATAGAAAAATATACATTTTGATAACACAACAAACGTGATACTTTTCAATCAGGCAGTGTTGTCGTCCATGTGCTGTGACTCACCTGAACATAGAGGTATTCAAACGCCACTGCATCTCTCCTGAGGAGGTCAATGGGGTCCTTCGGGACAAAGCTGATGCGGAAGAAGCATTTCATCTTGTGCGCCCCTGGTCTCTGTGTTGCCTAAGGCACCAGACCAGGACAAGGAAGTGTGTTGCGATGTCATGAATAATGAATAATGGATTAAAGATACTGCGATTTAAATGCTGACATTTATTTTAAAAACTCATCACAAACCTATAAAATGGGCTTAAAATCTATATCCTCATTTGTATGCTTACAAGAAACAAAACAAAATGTATAACTCACATTTGTTATAACAAATGTATTTAAAAGACCAGAATGATAATCATTGTTTTATTACAGTTTTTCATTTTTATATTGAATATATAATACTGACCTGTCTTTTTTGTGACAGAATCACATATTTGCAATGGGCAAAACAAGGAAAAACTGTTTCTCAGCCACATTATACTTATTTTAATCTACAGTCTGTTGGGGTGTCTGCATAATGTTCACTGTTACCCTACAATCATTCAATCACATGCCCACCAACATCCATTTCACACTGACTATGAGGAAAAAAAAGGCAGGTCATATTTAATTACAATGTATTAGGGCCTAATATCGTCAATCTGTCGTCTCCCCGAGCAGGAAGCCACCCCACTGTCATTACCCCCCCCCCATGACGTCTCACCTGAGTTAACATCTCCTGCTCGTGGAGGAGCATGAGTCTGCTGGCCGAGCCCTCGTGTCTGTGCTCCAGCATCAGTGAGAAGTGTTCTATACTCTTAATGAAGAGCTTCTCTTGCAGGGTCAAGATGACATCCTTTCACACAGACAGAAGACACATTCATTATTCATGTGTTACTGTATGTGTCAGGCACATGCAGGGACCACCAAGTGACAGAGTGAGGTGTGACGAGAGGGGAAAGCTGTGTAAAAGCACACATTTGCATTATATATATATTATATATATATTATATATACCCTAGCTAAATATGTATGTATTTTTTAAAAGCAAAAAAAAACATTGCATATCCTAGAAGGTAATGGAAAATAAATGGGGTTTGAGTCTCAGTAAAAACCTAATTCAAAATGGAGGATTTTTTTCACATCCCATAATCATAATTGTACGGAGCATAACTTGACATTGTGTCAACCGGCGTTACATAATATCACACAGATTAAAACCGTACACTTTTTAAAGAGAAGAGAAGAGAAGAGAGGAGAGGAGAGGAGAGGAGAGAAGAGAAGAGAAGAGAAGAGAAGAGAAGAGAAGCGAAGCGAAGAGAAGCGAAGAGAAGAGAAGAGAAGAGAAGAGAAGAGAGGAGAGGAGAGGAGAGGAGAGGAGAGGAGAGGAGAGATGTTATAATATCACACAGATTTAAATCGTACACTTTGGAGATGTTTTGTTTATGAGGAACAAAAGCCCTGGCCTACTTCTCCATGCTTCACAGTTAAATAAAGTTCCAGCTGACGTGCCTTCGTGGGAGAGCTTTGTGTAATGCACATTTGGACACCTGCTGAATCCTAATGAGGTAAAGATAATATGATGTGCTGCTGTGTTCAAAGGAATTAAACTCTTCTAGAAGTGGCCTATGAATGATGTAAGGTAAAATAGAAAAAAACATATTTTTGTAATGAAACACTGTCCCCATTACAATGTCTTAGTGAATGCCACAGCGTACTATACCTTAATGGATGTGTTCCTGTCAAACTTAAAAGATTTGGTCTGTCCGTTCTCCAGGTACACCTTCAGAACATTTGTCATGAAGAGTAGAGAGTTGTCCTTCACAGATTCCTGGAAATAAGAAGACAATGGGGATGATTACTATAGCTTCCATATTGATCAGTGGGCTACACTGTGAAATGGGGATGATTACTATGTCTTCCATATTGATCAGTGGGCTACACTGTGAAATGGGGATGATTACTATAGCTTCCATATTGATCAGTGGGCTACACTGTGAAATGGGGATGATTACTATGTCTTCCATATTGATCAGTGGGCTACACTGTGAAATGGGGATGATTACTATGTCTTCCATATTGATCAGTGGGCTACACTGTGAAATGGGGATGATTACCATAGCTTCCATATTGATCAGTGGGATACACTGTGAAATGGGGATGATTACTATAGCTTCCATATTGATCAGTGGGATACACTGTGAAATGGGGATGATTACTATGTCTTCCATATTGATCAGTGGGCTACACTGTGAAATGGGGATGATTACTATAGCTTCCATATTGATCAGTGGGCTACACTGTGAAATGGGGTTGATTACTATGTCTTCCATATTGATCAGTGGGATACACTATGAAATGGGGTTGATTACTATAGCTTCCATATTGATCAGTGGGATACACTGTGAAATGGGGATGATTACTATGTCTTCCATATTGATCAGTGGGATACACTGTGAAATGGGGATGATTACTATGGCAATGTGAAGAAGATCATGACTGCGTAAAATACAGTTTAACAGTGTAACGTATTTTGCAATATTAGAAGATTCAAAGTCATTATCACTGGTGCATGCTTTTAGCTTTTGGAGAACACTGGTATACAATCACATGAGACAGAGAGGGATGGATGGTTTCAGTACAGTAGGTCTTACCGGGACTTGACCGTTAATGATGACCTCCTCTGCGAAGCGGACTTTCACTGGATTAGACTTTAACTTGGCCTTTTTGGCTGCACTGATGAACGCAGATTTGGGTGACTAGGGGTGGGGGTCGGTGGGAGAAACAGAATTGTAAAAAACAATTGGCAACAGGTCTTCCCCTTCGGAGAAGTCACAGCAAATCAGCCGTTTCTCTCTCTCTCTTTTTCTCTTTTTCTCTCTCGCTCTCTCACTCTCTCTCTCTCTCTTTCTGCCTCTCCCTCTCTCGGCCTTTCTCTCTGTCTCTCTCTCTCGCTCTCTCTCTCTCTCTTTCTGCCTCTCCCTCTCTCTCTCTCTCTCTCTCTCTCTCTCACTCTCTCTCTCTCTCTTTCTGCCTCTCCCTCTCTCCCTCTCTCTCTCTCTCTCTCTCTCTCGCTCTCTCTCTCTTTCAGCCTCTCCCTCTCAGCCTCTCTCTTTGCCTCTCTCTCTCTCTCTCTCTCTCTCTCTCTCTCTCTCATGTGAACGGAAGGTGCTTTTATGTTGAGGTAGTTTTCAGTATATTAACACTTATCATGCTACAGAGACTTCACACACAGAAATATAATCAGAAGAAATTAATGCACAAATTATATAATTTTCAGAGCTGTTTTTGAAATGATTCAATTTAATACGTTTTACAAGTTCTGTGCAGCCTTTCTGAATGTAATTGTTACTTTTGTAATATGAAAAATGTGAAATGTGCTTCCCAAAGCCAGGTTACAACACAGCATGATTCCTGCTAGAGTTGGAACACACAACACTCTCTCTTTCCCTTTCTCTCACCCTTATCTCTCTCTCTCTCACTCCCCTCTCTCTTTCTCTCTCCCTTATCCCTCTCTTTCTCTCTCTCCCTCTCTCTCTCCCTTCCCTCTGTCTCTCTCTCTACCTTCACTCTGTCTCTCTCCCCCTTCTCCCTCTCTCTCAAGTGAATGGAAGGTGCTTTTAACGTGCCTTGCAAAAGTATTCACCCCCTTGGCGTTTTTCCAATATTGTTCCATTACAACCTGTAATTTAAATTGATTTTTATTTGGATTTCATGTAATGGACATACACAAAATAGTCCAAATTGGTGAAGTGAAATGAAAAGATGAACTTGTTTCAAAAACAGAATATAAAAGAATATAAAACAGAAAAGTGGTGTGTGTATACAGTATGTTTTCACCCGTTTTGCTACGAAGCCCCTAAATAAGATCTGGTGCAAACAATTACCTTCAGAAGTCACATAATTAGTTAAATAAAGTCCACCTGTGTGCAATCTAAGTGTCACATGATCTGTCACCTGATCTCAGTATATATCCACCTGTTCTGAAAGGCCCCAGATTCTGCAACACCACCAAGCAAGCGGTTCAATGAAGACCAAGGAGCTCTCCAAACAGGTCAGGGGCAAAGTTGTGGAGAAGTACAGATCAAGGTTGGGTTATAAAAAAATATCTGAAACTTTGAACGTCACAGGGAGCCCCATTAAATCCATTATTAAAAGATTGAAAGAATATGGCACCACAACAAACCTGCCAAGTGAGGGCTGTCCACCAAAACTCACAGACCAGGCAAGGAGGGCATTAATCAGATAGGCAGCAAAGACACCAAAGATAACCCTGAAGGATCTGAATAGCTCCACGGCAGAGTTTGGAGTATCTGTCCATAGGACCACTTTAGTGGCCAGAAAAAAATAAGCAAAAATGTTTGTTGTTTGCCTAAAGGCATGTGGGAGACTCCCCAAACATATGGAAGAAGGTACTCTGGTCAACTAAAATTGAGCTTTTTGGCCATCAAGGAAAACACCATGTCTGGCGCAAACCTCCCATCACTCTGATAACAGCATCCCCACAGTGAAGCATGGTGGTGGCAGCATCATGCTGTGGGGATGTTTTTCATCAGCAGGGACTGGGAAACTGGTCAGAATTGAAGAAATGATGGATGGCGCTAAATACAGGGAAATTCTTGGGGGAAACTGTTTCAGTCTTCCAGAGATTTGAGACTGGGACGGAGGTTCACCTTCCAGCAGGACAATGACCCTAAGCATACTGCTAAAGCAACACTTGAGTGGTATCAGGGGAAACATTTAAAGGTATTGGAATGGCCTAGTCAAAGCTCAGACCTCAATCCAAATGAGAATCGGTGGTATGACTTAAATATTGCTGTACACCAGCGGAACCCATCCAGCTTGAAGGAGCTGGAGCAGTTTTGCCCTGAAGAATGGGCAGAAATCCCAGTGGCTAGATGTACCAGGTTTATAGAGACATAACCCAAGAGACTTGCAGCTGTAATTGCTGCAAAAGGTGGCTCTACAAAGTATTGACTTTGAGGGGGTGAATAGTTATGCACGCTCAAGTTCAGTTTTTTTTGTCTTATTTCTTGTTTGTTTCAAAATAAAAAATATTTTGCATCTTCAAAGTGGTAGGCATGTTGTGTAAATCAAATGATACAAACCCCCCAAAAATCAATTTTAATTCCAGGTTGTAAGTCAACACAATATGAAAAATGCGAAGGGGGTGAATACTTTCACAAGCCCCTGTATGAAGAGCTCCTTCTCAAGTTGAAGTAGTTTCCAGTATGATAACACTTATCAGGCTATAGAGACAGTCTTTGTACAGGGAAACATAATTAGAAGAATGTACAGTAATGCTCAGATGATATAATTTTCAGAGCTGTTTGTGAAATATTCAATTTAATAAATTTGACAAGTTCTGTGCAGCCTTTCTGGATGTAATTGCTACTTTTGTAGTATATAAACCACTATTGTTTTCTCTACGGTTACTTCTGAAATGTTCTCCCGAAAGCCAGGTTACAACACCGTATGATTTCTGCTAGTTTGAACACACAGCACAATAGACAAAATTATATTAAAATCATTGTCTATTTCGGTGATGACAGCACAAATCCATCTCATTGAACTATTCTATAAATCATATCACTGACGTTCGCATTAGCGGTTACTGTGGCATTGTATCCGTCAGTCACCACATGGTCCTCCCTAGTACTAACAACTGTTGACATGGCAGGTTCAGGTTAACTTGGGGTCTCATGCTTGGTTTTGAAACTACCATGAGGGGACTTGGACCATGTTCAGTATTCAGTGTTTGGACTGCAGTCCCTGTGAATTAACCAGGGGAACACTCAGCAGTATCCTGTCTGTTACAACGCAAGCGCAGACATATGGCCACGTTTCATGTCTGGGATTGTCTCGGATTCACAGAGTCAACAAACCAATCAGCATCGCAGACAAACAGTCTATTGAAATCTTTTCCCCCGGAGGTTGGGCTGAATCTTTTCAATGGAACTTTTGAAGATGGGAGGAAGACTTACTGTGTACGGCAGAACCACTGTCAAAACAATGGATTCTTTGCAGCTCCTGGGAAGACAACACAAACAAACCAAAAAACATCATTATAGATTGAAAAGGTAAATATGTCAAATTCAGCGGAAGTTTGATTAATCCACTCTGAGTCATGCATTGTTTTGCCTACAGTGGGCAGATTATGACTGGTAGAAATAAGCCCACAAAGATGGGTTAATAGCAAGATGAGCAATCTGGGTCACACTTTATTTGGAGAGTCTGGATAGTCCATCAGTAGATGCTCTTCAGATGGTCATACTATCAACAAACTACACTATACATACAAAAGTATCCGGACACCCCTTCAAATTAGTGGATTTGGCTATTTCAGCCACACCCGTTGCTGACAGGTGTATAAAATCCCTTTCCTGTTTCAGAAATGGTTTGGGATGAATTGGAACATCGACTGCGAGCCAGGCTTAATCGCCCAACATCAGTGCTCGACCTCACTAATGCTCTTGTAGCTGAATGGAAGCAAGTGCCCGCAGCAATGTTCCAACATCTAGTGGAAAGCCTTCCCAGAAGAGTGGAGGCTGTTATAGCAGCAAAGGGGGGGGGGGGGACCAACTCCATACTAATGCCCATGATTTTGGAATGAGATGTAATACTAGCAGGTGTCCACATACTTTTGATCATGTAGTGTATCGGGTTGATAACTGCTTGCTAAGGTTACAGTTAGGGTCAGGGTTAAGTTTAGGGTCAGGGTTAGGGTTAAGTTTAGGGTTAGGGTTAAGTTTAGGGTCAGGGTTAGGGTTAAGTTTAGGGTTAGGGTTAAGTTTAGGGTTAGGGTAAGGGTTAAGTTTAGGGTTAGGGTAAGGGTTAAGTTTAGGGTTAGGGTAAGGGTTAAGTTTAGGGTAAGGGTTAAGTTTAGGGTAAGGGTTAAGTTTAGGGTTAGGGGTAAGGGTTAAGTTTAGGGTTAGGGGTAAGGGTTAAGTTTAGGGTTAGGGGTAAGGGTTAAGTTTAGGGTTAGGGTGAGGGTTAAGTTTAGGGTTAGGGTAAGGGTTAAGTTTAGGGTTAGGGTAAGGGTTAAGTTTAGGGTTAGGGGTAAGGGTTAAGTTTAGGGTTAGGGTAAGGGTTAAGTTTAGGGTTAGGGGTAAGGGTTAAGTTTAGGGTTAGGGTAAGGGTTAAGTTTAGGGTTAGGGTAAGGGTTAAGTTTAGGGTAAGGGTTAAGTTTAGGGTTAGGGTAAGTGTTTCGGGTTACTAGATAGTTTGTTGATATGTAACTGATAGTTTGTAGATAGTCTGTAGATAGTCTGTAAATAAAGTGTTACAGCAATCTGTTCTAGCGATGCCTCATGCCTGGCCGTTAATCCTGTATTGGTACAGTAGTTTACTGCTGAGAGAGAGCACAACACACTGCAAGGCCAGGGGAGCAGTGATGGACTGGACTCCTTAGTCTCATTTTTCACTGCACTAATCTGCTGTACAGACACACTCCACAGTCCACAACATGTAGGTCATGAGAGGACTGGCCGTTCAGCCACTCACTCACTCACTCGCTCACTCACTCACTCACTCACCTACTTACCTTCTCACCTACTCACTCACTCACTCACTCACTCACTCACTCACTCACTCACTCACTCACTCACCTACTCACTCACTCACTCACTCACTCACTCACTGGGGCGGCAGTGGTTAGAGCGTTGGACTAGTAACCAGAAGGTTGCAAGTTCAAACCCCCGAGCTAACAAGGTACAAATCTGTCGTTCTGCCCCTGAACAGGCAGTTAACCCACTGTTCCTAGGCCGTCATTGAAAATAAGAATTTGTTCTTAACTGACTTGCTGGTTATATAAAGGTAAAAAAAAAAACTCACTCACCTACTCACCTGTGCCAAACACATCAATCTAATAAGACGCATGGAAATAATGCTATACATTTGGACCTGCATGGTGCAGCAGTGGGCTAAATGCTGTACCACTACATTCACTTACACATTATTATTGCTATTTAAATTGAAACTATACAGAGGGAATTATCCTAAAAGTAGAATGTCCAGTTTGTTTCTTTTCAGGCATTAATGCATTCATTTTAGACATTTACTGTCTACTGTCCCGGCTAAGGACTCACGAGTGATGAAAATGACTCAGACAGGCAAAGCACACACAGCTTGATATCACAATGTTCCAGGAAAGAACTGGCCTACAGTACAAACATAAATCCTATCTAAACTCAGCAGGGTGTGCTATTAGAGACGTTGAGATCCTGTACCTGACGAGGTCGATGACCATCTCCCTGGGGGCGGAGCTGACCAGCTCATCGTTAATCATGATGATCTCGTCTCCGGGGGTCAGTCTGCCCTCAGAGGGACCTCCTACCAAGACACAGAGAACCCCAGTTGTATCAATTACAACTTTTCTAGCTAGTAATTCATCTTTGTTTTCTGAATTCATTGTACTCTGGCCTTTAGGCTTAAGTTTGGCTAATTTATGAAGTACCCTAATGTGAATGGTCAATTAATATAACATGAACATGGACTTTCATTGGATGTCATCACCCATTGGTCGCCATCTTTTGTCATCTGGTCACCATTGAATAGTACTAAATCTTACTTCCTGTTGCTAATGGCTATATGTGACATTATTGGTTAGATGTGTTTCATTAATGCTGATTGGTTTACAGGTGGGCTGGTGTGTTACCTGGTGTGACTGACCGAACCACCACTGGTTTTTCACTGCCTGCCACAAAGCCAAAACCCAGGACTGGATCTCGTTTCATCTCCACCTTACGGGGGGCTGGAGGTACAAACTTGTCCCCGTCCAGAAGAACCTCCTCCAAGGAGCTGCTTTGGGACACGTGGCTGGGAGAGGAGAAAGGGGGAAGGACAACCATAGAACAGGTAAGAATAGTATCACTCTGATGAAGATCCACTGACCAAAAGCTCAGCTACATTAAAGAAACGTACATCTGAGTGGAAGTGTCCAGATGCTTTTTTCTATGAATCAACTATAGAGTCGAGGATTGAAAAGGGGTGGGGGAGTAAATTACCGCAACCTTTCAAAGTTTACCAGTAAACTACCAGAATTGTGGTATCTTTCAAGGATTTTATGTAATCACGAGACGTTTAGTGGCCCTTTCAGGATGTCAGATTATCACAGTGGTCTATAATTATCTCATGTGTGGCCTTATCACATGTAAAATATATGAAATAATTAAACGAGATTTACAATGATTTTAAAATAAATATTGAATGACAAAGCTGTAAAACATTATCCTAAATATAATCCATCAGTTTAGTGAATATAATTGGTGTTTAAAATTAGGTTTTCAGCATTCAAATATCCTTTCAAATGTTTTTACAAACTTGTATATATTTTACTGTCAATACTAATTTGTTGTCAATGTTTTGGCGTCAAACTGGTGGAAGTTATGAAAAAAGTCAATAGTTGGACAAGTTGCAGAGGTAATTGAAAATAATTCCATTGTTAATGAGATGCTTTAATAATTAATTAATTATTAAACCACATGGTCTAGCTACTAGAAACTTATGGACAACATGGACACAGATAGAATACATTAATACTATATATGAATACAATTTTTTTTAAAGCTATTCAAGTATACTCTTAGAAAAAATATGCTATCTAGAACCTAAAAGGGTTCTTCAGCTGTCCTCATAGGATAACCCTTTGAAGAACCCTTTTTGGTTCCAGGTAGAACCCTTCTGGGTTCTTTGAAGAACCCTTTCCACAGAGTCCTCTATATGGAACCAAAAAGGGTTGTACCTAGAACCAAAAAGGGTTCTACAATGGGGTCAGCCAAGGAACCCTTTTTTCTAAGAGTGTATAAATTACCAAAGGTACGATAGATTGCCCTAGATTTTCTGTTAATGACCAAAATTACTGAAGATTCCTGTAACTTTGGTAAATTACCGGAAGCTTTTCAACCCTAATAATGTGACTAAAAGACTGACACACAAGCTGAAAGACACAAATCTTTTTCTTTTTTTTACCATACATTTCCTATTTAAAACAGATGTGTTATTCAGAATATCCAAAATGAAAATGGGCCAAAAATGGGTTCAAAATCTATGTAACAACGAATGTAAAAATCTACATGCACCAAGATTCCATTCTATGAAATACTGCTGTAACTTTGGCCAGATTATTCTATAAATCTAAAAAAAAATACAGTAGGAGTACAGCATTAAATGTCTCTTCGATATAAACCAGTCTATTAAGATCCTTAAACGTTCAACGCTGAAAAGCAGCATTTAGTCTGAAATTACAAACTACTGCCATGCCTCGAAATAGAACATGTGGGCGATGACAATCAAGCTGCCATTGTATCTTCCTGCAGCCAACGCTCACTGCCACTCTTAATAAGAAAATCTCAAACAAAACCCACACACATACTGACACAGAAAATGTACTCGATGCCTTTCAAGATTCAGCATTAAAACAGGACAGGAAAATGGTCCAATTCACACACGTTTCAACAGAACATCCCTGGTCATCCCGACTGCCTCTGATCTGGTGAAACACACAGGCTTCGTTTGTAAATAATGTCTGAATGTTGGAGTGTGCCACTGGCGAAATGGTGCCATCTTGTTTGCTTAATATAAGGAATTTGAAATGATTTATATTTTTTGTTTTACTTTTGATAGTTAAGTATATTTTAAACCAAATTATTTTGGACTTTTACTCAGGTATCTTTACTTTTATTCAAGTATCTTCACTTTTACTCAAGTGTGAAATGTGGGTACTTTTTCTACCACTGTTGAATACGTGCATTTGTAGATCATGTCCAGTGCGCAAATGATAGCAGCCTTTACATTGACAGGTACATTTTTTATACCACGTAAGCAGTTAAGAAAACAGTTTGTGTGCTGTTTTGTAGCTTTGCATCTTTCTGTATTTTCCTCCAGCTTTCCCTTCTCCAATTCCCCTCTCCAGAAGCAGGATTGTAGCATCCAAGGCAGTAGCAGCAGCAGTAGCAGCTCTCTCCATGGTGCCCACTGTGCTGGGTAATTAGGCTCATGGGTTGGCTGAGGAGCCAGTGTGTAATTCACAGTCATTTCTGACACATGTTCCACTCGCCACTGAATACCCACAATTAATCTTTCAAGGCACTAAGCGAGAGCAGGGAGGTTGCAGCTAGGGTTTTTCTCAACATTTACATGGAGGCCTATGGCAACAGACACTCAGATGTCTTCTGACATTTCAACAATATTGTGAGGCATGTTATATGGTTGTTTCGCTTGCTTTAGGTTACGATTGTAACATATTGTATTCGAATTACATTCAAATTCACCAAGGTGCCACTGAGACAAATTGACTTCGAATTTGTAGTGTGAGTTTCAGCACTTCTTCTTCTTCGATGAGGTTTAATGGCGGTTGGCATCCAATAAATGTTGCATTACCGCCACTTACTAGACTGGAGTACAACTAGGCTGAAAAAAATAAAATAATAACCAACTACCCTACCATCTAACACTACGCCTATGTAACAGTATAGACTTTACCTCCGTCCCCTCGCCCCGACCTGGGCCCGAACCACACATGTCAACAGTCACCCTCAAAGCATCGTTACCCATCGCTCCACAAAAGCCGCGGCCCTTGCAGGGAAAGGGGAACCACTACTTCAAGGTCTCAGAGCAAGTGACGTCACTGATTGAAACGCCACTAGCGCGCACCACCGCTAACTAGCTAACCATTTCACATCGGCTACACTCACCCGCCTTTTGACCTCCTCCGCTTTCCAAAGCAACCAGTGATCTGGGTCACGGCACCAATGTAACAGTATCGACTTTACGTCCGTCCCCTCGCCCCGACCTGGGCGCGAACCAGGGATGCTATGCACACGTTAACAGTCATCCCCGAAGTTACCCATCGCTCCACAAAAGCCACTGCCCTTGCAGGGCAAGGGGAACCACTACTTCAAGGTCTCAGAGCAAGTCACAGATTGAAACGCCACTAGCGCGCACCACCGCTAACTAGCTAGCCATTTCACATCGGCTACACCTACAATAAATAAATAATAATAATAAAAAACAACACCACCCTACTCCACTATTTAAATCTATTTAGTCCTACCTCAGGTCAACTACCTGAAAGGATGGGACACCACCGTACTCCACTATTTAAATCTATTTAGTCCTACCTCAGGTCAACTACCTGAAAGGATGGGACACCACCGTACTCCACTATTTAAATCTATTTAGTCCTACCTCAGGTCAACTACCTGAAAGGCTGGGACACCACCACTCAACACAGCCTGTAAGTCTTCTGACGTCAAGTCTCGCACACCCAAATAACTTTCTGCAGCTGCCACCACAACCTCAATTTTCTGTGACTTACGTTCCATCCCTGCAGAACAGTTGATAACCATTGCTATAAATGCTAAAAATCCAATGTTACTGAAACACATATCACTTGTTGGTTGATATCTCTGTACTGATACAGATCTACTATTCACACCACTCCTCTCAGAATCCATCCCCCTTGACCCATCTTCCTCTACTTTCTTCACTGCTTCAGCATATGACAACTTCTGCTCTACACTAACCCTGGAAACCTTAACCTGCCTCTCTCATTTCTGATCCCCAGTCCCATGGGCACCACTACAATTAACACATACTGCTTCTTTCTCCAATGCTACACATTCCTTTGTCTCATGCCCTTCTGCACACTTCTCACACCTAGGAACCTCCCTCCTACACACTGCTGCCACATGCCCATAAGCTTGACACCTGTAACAACATAATGTATACAGGCACAAAAGCTTATACAGGGTAACTTATATATCCTAACATCACTTTGTTGGGCTAAGACTTAAAGAACACACAATGACTATTCTGTTTCGCCACTCATGCCACCCTGTCTGTGTCGCACCAAAAGACAATTATCACAAACACCGGGAATCTTCCCCTTCAGTTGGTCAACTTTTACATTTACCGCTATTAATCACTCCTTTCAATGGCACCCTTTTCTTGAAATCAAAACAATTCACATGTCTTGCCCCCATTCGTTTAACACAAACAAATATCACAAGACCACTTCTGGTTAACCTCACCGATTCCACAGCACCAAACTCGGTTTTCACCCACCCTGAAACCACAAATGAATCAGCCAAAAGGCAAGGGTCTGCTTTTCCTAAAACTTCACTCCTATTGCCACAGACTCATCTTTATCCTGACCTTCGGTGCAAGCCTCGTGCTCCGAGAACTTCACCACACCAACCATCTCCGATACTTTACCCTCATTCTCTTCTATTTATCCTCGTCTTCAGCTCACTCTGCTTACACTTTCTACCATTCTTCTTTAACAAACCATCTCCCTTTTTTCTGCCATTTTTAACCGACTCAAGTTCACCTTCTTCCACCCGCTTAGACCTTCTCTGTCTCCCTTTTTCCCCTTCATTCCTCCTCCGTATTCCAAGTATAAGTCTCCTTATGATAATTCTGTACTTCTCCTGACATACATCTTGTTCTTGCCTTCCCAAGGGACGCCATTTAACCGTCTGTCACAATCTCCGTACAATCAGCATGAACCCCTCGGGAATGTAGCACTCAACAGTGCATCCCACTTATAAATCAGCTGCTTCATCTTGATGGTCTGCTTTATCAATAACTACCGCAAAGCTTTTCTATTTCAAACAAGCGCGCTCTTCCAACCACCACCCACCGTCTCGAGTTTCAGCATTGACATGACAACATATAGGCTTGCAGTTGACGTACGACTCCTAATAGTGGCCATGTTGGAAGACCACCGCATGAATTCTTCCAACAACAACAGCCGAGTGGCTACTCCAAACTGCATGATAACAGTGCCTAGAACGAGTTGATTTATCACCACAGTCACTTTCTGCGGAGTATTTGGCTGCTCTAACAAGGCAGGAAAGTCAATGGGAAAAATATGTTTACAGATTCCCCGCAATCATGAAAACACCATTGGTGATACCAATGAGATAAAACTCAAGAACTGTCAGAAAAGCAAAGAAACCTTTTTAACCATCAGGACCTGAACCTGAGCTGCCAGTACAGGGTCTGCTATGATCATTTCATCACTGGAAAGTCAAGTCTGACTGAATTTGAGTTTAGGTTAGCTGTTAAAATCTTCTTAAGGGCCGGGGGCAGTGTTCGTTAATTCGGATGACTGACGTGCCCAAAGTAAACTGCTTGTTATTCAGGCCCAGAAGGATATGCATATAATTGGTAGCATTGGATAGAAAATACTCTGACGTTTCCCAAACTGTTAAAATAATGTATGTGGGTATAACAGGACTGATATGGCAGGCGTCTTGTTTTGAGGAGACCACCCATTGAAATTCTTGTTTACGCGAGATTCAAAGGAATACCTCCCAGATTGCAGTTCATAGGGCTTCCACTAGATGTCAACAGTCTTAAGAAAGGGTTTCAGGCTTTTTTTGTGAAAAATTTGCTAGAATTTGTAGTTTTTCAAAGTGGCTCTCACTTGGATTGTAGTCTTGTGGCGCACGTTGATGAGGGCGCGCACTTCGTTATTTACCTCCAGTAATGAACACATTGTTCTCTGTCTTAATTAAATTGTATCATTTATTTACATATTAGGGTACCTGAGGATTGATTAGAAACGTTGTTTGACTTGTTTGGAAAAAGTTTATTGGTAGCTTTTGGGATTCCTTTGTATGCATGTTGAACTAGTGGAACGGGTGGATTACTGAATCAAACACGCCAACTTAACTGACTTTTCTGGGATATAAAGAAGGACTCTATTGAACAAAACATTTGATGTGTAGCTGGGACCCTTGGGATTGCAAACAGAGGTAGATCTTCTAAGGTAAGTGATTTATTTTATCGCTATTTCTGACTGGCTGGTTTGGAAAATGTTTTTAATGCTTTTGTGTGTTGGCGCTGTCCTCAGATAATCGCATGGTGTGCTTTCGCCATAAAGCGTTTTTGAAATCTGACAAAGCGGCTGGATTAACAAGAAGTTCAACTTTTAAATGATGTAGGACACTTGTATGTTCATGAATGTTTAATATTACAATTTTGTCAGTTGATTTGGCGCGCTCCAGCGTCACCGGACGTTGTCGATTTTGATCCCGATAACGATATTTGTGCGCTAAGAGGTTTTAAGCTAACCAGGTGTTAACAACATCACTGTTCACAAAATTATCTAGCTAGATAGCTTTTGGTCTAATTATTAGCATGTGTTGGGTAAGTTTTGAGGAAGCAATTTTTTTTCACCATAAAAATGCATATTTATAACAAAGGATCGCATGCCTCTATCATCGCATCTGTAGATTAATGTAAACCTACTATTCCTAATGTGATGAGTAGATTGGATAATGATAATTTAGGCTATTAATAAATGCATGGTGGCATAGGCTTATAGACTATATCAGAGATGTTTCATTCCTTTATACTGGAAAAAATGTTGCATTTGATAAGCATTTAATGTAATTCTACTACACGTTATATGATATTAGCAGAATCTTTTTTAGTATGATGGTAGCCTACTCGACTGACAACAGATCAATAAAAATGGCCTTGTCTTGAATGCAACCATGTAATCTAGGCAGAAAATGGGTCCTAAAGGGAATCCAGCTTTTGTCAAATGAACGTCAAAAGTATTTTTTTTTCTCGCATTTTAACTAACCCTAACTTTTTTCCTAACCTTAACCACATTTTCCTAACCTGCTACGTAAATTCTCCTAATCTGCCACGAAATGCCAAATATTTTTTACAGTCAAAGCAAGGCTAGGTTAGAGTCAAAGCAAGGCTAGGTTAGAGCCAAAGCAAGGCTAGGTTAGAGTCAAAGCAAGGCTAGGTTAGCACCAAAGCAAGGTTAGAGTCAAAGCAAGGCTAGGTTAGAGCCAAAGCAAGGCTAGGTTAGCACCAAAGCAAGGCTAGGTTACAGTCGAAGCAAGGCTAGGTTACAGTCGAAGCAAGGCTAGGTTAGAGTCAAAGCAAGGCTAGGTTAGAGTCAAAGCAAGGCTAGGTTAGAGTCAAAGCAAGGCTAGGTTACAGTCGAAGCAAGGCTAGGTTAGAGTCAAAGCAAGGCTGGGTTAGAGTCAAAGCAAGACTAGGTTAAGAGTCAAAGCAAGACTAGGGTAGAGCCAAAGCAAGACTATAGTAGAGCCAAAGCAAGACTATAGTAAAGCCAAAGCATGGCTGGGTTAGAGTCAAAGCAAGACTACAGTAGGTTAGAGCCAAACGAGCCTCAGTGATGTGCCTCGTACAGACAGACTCTCTGCATCCAATACACTCTGTCCTCCTCTGGAGCACTGCTCTTATGTAACCTCTCTGCCGTCACGCCGTTCAAGCTCTCTAGCCCATGTGTCAATAGTTCCCCAGACTATTTCCTACTGGGCCTATGTCAATGCAAAGCATCATAATTATAACATGTTTCCCTTATATGGCAGCTACATGTAATCACAAGGGAAATGATGTGTACACCTTTTCTACTGTATTACAGCAGGATTTTTATATATACTGTATGTCTATATATATATATATATTCTATGAGTACATACTGGATCTAAATTAGAATGCATCGTGTTATGCATGAAGAGATAGGGAAGTAAGAATGCCAGGGTGGGTCTGGGAATCTTGTCGATGCAGGCTGTCATATTTATACTGCTTCAACATCACTGCTGGGAGAGGAGAGCAGAAGAAAATACTTCCTCCTACAGAAACATCATAAGAGATGAAGAAGCAGCCCTCACTTGTTACACTGTGCTTTGTAGTCCCAACACAGTACACTACAGCACAGTACATTACACTACACAACAGTACACAACAGTACAGTACACTACATTACAGTACAATACATTACACTAAAGTACACTACAGTACAGTACACTACATTACAATACAGTACACGATGGTAAAGAACAGTACACTACAATACACTACAGTACAGTACACTAAAGTGCACTACACTACACTACAGTACACTACAGTACAGTACACTACAGTACACTACAGTACAGAACATTACAGTACACTACAGTACAGAACAGTACAGAACGGTACACTACATTACAAAAACGTACACTACAGTACAGTACAGTACACAACCGTACCCTGCAGTATAGTACAGTACACAACAGTACACTATAGTACACTATGGTAAAGAACAGTACACTACACGACAGTAGACTACACTAAAGTACACGACAGTACACTAAAGTACACTACAGTACACTACAGTACAGAAAGCTACACTACATTACAAAATGGTACACCGCAGTACACTGCAGTATAGTACGGTACACTATGGTAAATAACAGTACACTACAGTACAGTACACTACAGTACTCTACAGTGCACTACACTATAGTACACTACACTACAGTACACTACACCACAGTACACCACAGAACAGTAAACTAGTACACTACAGAACAGTAAACTAGTACACTACAGAACACTATAGAACAGTACACTAGTACACTACAGTACACTACAGAACAGTACACGAGTACACTACAGTACATTACACTACAGTACATTACAACACAGTACACTACAGTATAGTACAGTACACTACAGAACATTACAGAACAGTACACTACAGTACAGTACACTACACTACAGAACAGAACGGTATACTACATTACAAAAGGGTACACTACAGTACACTACACTACAGTACACTACAGTACGCTAAAGTACAGCACAGTACATTACACCACACTTATCTACTATACAGAAGAGTACACTACACGCATGTACAGAACAGTACATTACACTACACTACTCTACTCTACGCTACAGACAGTACACTACAGGACACAACAGTACACTACAGTACACTACAGTATAGTACAGTACTCTGCAGTACAGTACTCTACAGTACAGCACTCTACAGTACATGACACTACAGCAAAACTAGAAAGAGAGATTTTACCTGTAGTCCTCCTCAGAAATCCTAAACTGGCAAAAGATTGATGATGCTGATAACACTGTTCCATGGTATCTCCACAGCTACGTCACCATGGCATCTCCACAGCTACATCACCCTGGCATCTCCATAGCTATGTCACCATGGCATCTCCACAGCTACGTCACCCTGGCATCTCCACAGCTACGTCACCATGGCATCTCCACAGCTACTACACCCTGGCATCTCCACAGCTCCTACACCATGGCATCTCCACAACTACGTTACCCTGGAATCTTCACAGCTACGTCACCCTGGCATCTCCACAGCTCATCACCCTGGCATCTCCACAGCTACGTCACCCTGGCATCTCCACAGCTACGTTACCCTGGCATCTCCACAGCTACGTTACCCTGGCATCTCCACAGCTACGTCACCCTGACATCTCCACAGCCACTACACCATGGCATCTCCACAGCTACGTTACCCTGGCATCTCCACAGCTACTACACCATGGCATCTTCACAGCTACGTCACCCTGGCATCTCCACAGCTAATACACCCTGGCATCTCCACAGCTACTACACCATGGCATCTCCACAGCTACTACACCCTGGCATCTCCACAGCTACGTCACCCTGGCATCTCCACAGCTAATACACCCTGGCATCTCCACAGCTACATTACCATGGCATCTCCACAACTGTATCACACTGGCATCTCCACAGCTACGTCACCCTGGTATCTCCGCAGCTACTACACCCTGGCATCTCCTCAGCTACATGGCCCTGGTATCTCCGCAGCTATATCACCATGGTATCTCCACAGCTACGTCATCCTGGCATCTCCACAGCTACGTCACCCTGGCATCTCCACAGCTACTACACACTGGCATCTCCACAGCTACTACACCCTGGCATCTCTACATCTACTACACCATGGCATCTCCACAGCTACTACACACTGGCATCTCCTCAGCTACATGACCATGGTATCTCCACAGCTCTATCACCATGGTATCTCCACAGCTACGTCACCATGGCATCTCCACAGCTACTACACCCTGGCATCTCCACAGCTACTACTCCATGGCATCTCCACAGCTACGTTACCCTGGAATCTTCACAGCTACGTCACCCTGGCATCTCCACAGCTCATCACCCTGGCATCTCCACAGCTACGTCACCCTGGCATCTCCACAGCTACGTTACCCTGGCATCTCCACAGCTACGTTACCCTGACATCTCCACAGCCACTACACCATGGCATCTCCACAGCTACGTTACCCTGGCATCTCCACAGCTCATCACACTGGCATCTCCACAGCTACGTCACCCTGTCATTTCCACATCTACTACACCATGGCATCTCCACAGCTACGTCACCCTGGCATCTCCACAGCTACGTCACCCTGGCATCTCCACAGCTACGTTACCCTGGCATCTCCACAGCTACGTCAGCCTGGCATTTCCACAGCTACTACACCCTGGCATCTCCACAGCTACTACACCATGGCATCTCCACAGCTACGTCACCCTGGCATCTCCACAGCTAATACACCCTGGCATCTCCACAGCTACTACACCATGGCATCTCCACAGCTACTACACCCTGGCATCTCCACAGCTACGTCACCCTGGCATCTCCACAGCTAATACACCCTGGCATCTCCACAGCTACATTACCATGGCATCTCCACAACTGTATCACACTGGCATCTCCACAGCTACGTCACCCTGGTATCTTCGCAGCTACATCACCTGGGATCTCCACAGCTACGTCACCCTGACATCTCCGCAGCTACTACACCCTGGCATCTCCTCAGCTACATGGCCCTGGTATCTCCGCAGCTATATCACCATGGTATCTCCACAGCTACGTCATCCTGGCATCTCCACAGCTACGTCACCCTGGCATCTCCACAGCTACTACACCCTGGCATCTCCACAGCTACTACACCCTGGCATCTCTACATCTACTACACCATGGCATCTCCACAGCTACTACACCCTGGCATCTCCTCAGCTACATGACCATGGTATCTCCACAGCTCTATCACCATGGTATCTCCACAGCTACGTCACCCTGGCATCTCTGCAGCTACGTCACCCTGGCATCTCCACAGCTACTACACTATGGCATCTCCACAGCTAAGTTACCCTGGCATCTCCACAGCTACGTCATCCTGGCATCTCCACAGCTACGTCACCATGGCATCTCCACAGTTATGTCACCCTGGCATCTTCACAGCTACGTCACCCTGGCATCTCCACAGCTACGTCACCCTGGCATCTCCACAGCTACTACACCCTGGCATCTCCACAGCTACTACACCCTGGCATCTCCACATCTACTACACCATGGCATCTCCACAGCTACTACACCATGGCATCTCCACAGCTACGTCACCCTGGCAGCTCCGCAGCTACGTCACCCTGGCATCTCCGCAGCTACGTCACCCTGGCATCTCCGCAGCTACGTCACCCTGGCATCTCCACAGCTACGTCACCCTGGCATCTCCACAGCTACTACACCCTGGCATCTCCACAGCTACTACACCCTGGCATCTCCACATCTACTACACCATGGCATCTCCACAGCTACTACACCATGGCATCTCCACAGCTACGTCACCCTGGCAGCTCCGCAGCTACGTCACCCTGGCATCTCCGCAGCTACGTCACCCTGGCATCTCCGCAGCTACGTCACCCTGGCATCTCCACAGCTACGTCACCCTGGCTACTTCACCCTGGCATCTCCGCAGCTACGTCACCCTGGCATCTTCACAGCTACGTCACCCTGGCATCTCCACAGCTACGTCACCCTGGCATCTCCACAGCTAATACACCCTGGCATCTCCACAGCTACCTGCAGTCTCATAGAGATCTAAATAAGTCCCTTTGTGGATGAATTCTTCAGGAGCCGGAAAACAATTAGGCTTTACTTCTCTGCTCTGAAGAGCAAGCTACAGTGAGGAGGCTGGAGCGTGTCTGTGCGTGTGTGTTTGTCTGTGAGTGTGTGTGTGTGAGAGAGTGTGTATGGGCAAGGCAGGTGTCTGTGTGTGTATGTGTGCTTGTGTGTGAGAGAGAGAGTGTGGGCTGGCAGGGCATGTGTCTGTGTGTGTGGGTGTGTGAGTGGGTGTGTGAGAGAGTGTGTGCGGGCAGGCCATGTGTCTGTGTGTGTGAGATACAGTGTGTGCGGGAAGGGCAGGGCATGTGTCTGTGCGCAGAAAAAGAAGGAAATGGAGAATCAGTATTCCGAAGGATGGATGGGGAGAGAGAGAGAGTGGAGGCACTAGCAATGACGTGGCTAGAATAATCACAGGTTACCAAAGCCTCCAAAACATCTGGGACTGAGAGAGAGAGCCTCTCTCCTTTTTCCCTCTCCTATTCTCTCCTCTTTTCCTCTCCTCTCTTCTCTTCTTTTCCTCTCCTCTCCTCCTATTCTCTCCTCTTTTCCTCTCTTCTCTTATTTTCCTCTCCTCTCCTCCTATTCTCTCCTCTTTTCCTCTCTTCTCTTATTTTCCTCTCCTCTCCTCTTTTCCTCTCTTTTCCACTTCTCTTTTCCTCTCCTCTCCTCTTTTTCTCACCTGTTTTCCTCTCCTCTTCTCTTCTCCTCTCCTCTTTTTTCTTCTCCTCTTCTACTTTCCTCTCCTATTCTCTCCTCTTTTCCTCTCCCCCTCTCCTCTTTCCTTTCCTCTCTCCTCTTTTCCTCTTATATTCTCTCCTCTTTTCATCTCCTCTGCTATTCTCCTCTCCTATTTTCCTCTCCTCTCCACTTGTCTCCTCCCCTCCCCTCCCCTCTCAGCTCACTTACTTGATGTAGAAGTCTCTCCCGTCTCTATTGGTGGCCATGTCCCATCCATTGGGGGGTCCATGTGCAGTGCTGCAGGTGCCAGGCGGCAGCCAGCCTGACGACTTGGTCCTATGGCTGTAGAGGAGGAGAAGAGGAGGTCAGCCATATCAGACTTACAGTAGTGTCATCGCCTTGCTCCTCACAAATTTTGTAACAATGGAGGGCTCTGTATAGCTCTGCTTTGACATGATTGGTTGACGGTAGGTAGGTGTGGGAGTTCAATATATAAACACAAACCTATTTCCTTGACAACAGCTCTGCTCTGTTCCGCGAAGCGCAAGTATGAAGGCCTTGACTTCTATGGAGGCCACATCGCAGTAAATGCTGTACGGCCACTGCAGATGTCGGATTGAACATGCAGAGCCTTTTAGAGTAATGACAAATTCCTATACGGCGAGTCAATATTCACGTAATAATAAAGAACTGCCCTCGACTACGCTCACAAATTGGGAAAACATTATTTCCAATTGACCCCTAATTGTAAAAGAGACAACTTTGTTTTCTATTTTTGTTATACAGAAATCACAAAACATGCCGAAAAAAGATTCTGGTCTATTCAATGTACCAGGTGAAAATGCCCAACCTACATTTTACAATGCTCCCACGTAGGGAAATAGAGTCTGCGAGAAGAGCCCTGTGGCTTCAGGCTATTTGGCGTGGGAGAGTGGGAAATCTGGGGACCCAGTGTCCAAATAGGCTACACATACATCGCTAAGTGTGTGGAAAACATTTCATCACAGGTGAGAAATGTAACTTGTTTAGTATAGTCTGTTTCTAACTACTTGTAGCTTTAGAGTTTGTTTGTTTGTGTTGTAGGTCTTGGCTAGCTTATTGTTATGGTCGGTAGCTGGCTAGCACTCACATGGCTGCAAGCAGCCATGAAAAAGGGCTTGAGGGAAGCCCTACATTACGTTTTTCTTAAGTTACGTTTACATTAATCTTTAGACATGTTATACTTTTCTTAAATATAGGTTTATAATTGCAGACAACAAGAAAATTGTGTTTGAAAAGGGTGATGTTTTTGCTGTGAGCCAATGGAGTAACCACAGGTTGCTGTCCCACAGGCGGGCTGGGCCTCGAAGTTGTTTCTAATAGCGACTGGGAGTGTAGGCTGCATCTGAAATAGAACCCTATTCCCCATACGCTCTTAGACAAAAAGGTTCCAAAAAGGTTATTCAGCTGTCCCCATGGGGCCCTGTCTGGTTTAATGTACAACCCTCTGTTGAAAGGGTTCCACCCTTGAACCAAAATGGGTAGTTCCCTTCTAGATTCATTATAGCACCTTTTTTTCCCCCAATAGTGTATAGTGCACAAATTGACAGAAAATTTGTGCAGATTGATAAACTGCATTACAACAGCACATAGTACGTCTATTCTTCATATACACTGAACAACAACATAAATGCAACATGCAACAATTTTTTAAAGATTTTACTGAGTTACATATAAGGGAATCAGTCAATTGAAATAAATGAGTCCCTAATCTATGGATTTCACATGACTGGGCAGGGGCGCAGCCTGGGAAGGCATAGGTCCACCCACTGGGGAACCAGGCCCAGCAAATCAAAATGAGTTTTTCCCCACAAACGGTTTTATTACGGACAGAAATACTCCTCAGTTCCATCAGCTGTTCAGGTGGCTGGTCTTAGATGATCCCGCAGGTGAAGAAGCCGGATGTGGAGGTCCTGGGCTGGCGTGGTTACACTTGGTCGGGGATTGTGAGGCTGGGTGGACATACTGCCAAATTCTCTAAAACAATGTTGGAGGTGACATGGTAGAGAAATGAATATTACATTCTCTGGCAACAGCGCTGGTGGACATTACTGCAGTCAGCATACCAATTGCAAGCTCCTTCAAAAATTGAGACAATTGTGGAATTGTGTTGTGACAAAACTGCACATTTTAGAGTGGTCTTTTTAAAAATCATGCTGTTTAATCAGTTACTTGATATGTGTAAGATGCCTCACTAGAATGAGGTGGATGCAAGAGTCAGGATCAGGAGAGCACTGAGGTCCAAATAGAAAATATTTATTTGGAAGTCCCAAAACACAACAAAACTGGTCGGGAAACAAACCCAACGAAGGCGCCCAACAAAACAGGAATTCGAAGTGACAACAGGAGGAAAAACAATCTACTCCTAAATAAATCCTATATAAATCACAACGGCTCAAACGACCGTGAGAATAGCCTGTGGCTATAAAAACAAACACAGAAACAATCCCGCACAAAATACCAGCAGGCAACGAGGTTAATAAACCCACAGAAATGAACTCAATAGAACACAGGTGTAAGAAACAGACAGAACCAAACAAAAAAGAAAAATGGATCAGTGGTAGATAGTAGGCCGGTGACGACGACCGCCGAGCACCTCCCGAACAGGGAGAGGAGCCACCCTCGGTGGAATTCGTGACAATATTCCACACCTGACAGGTGGATAGATTATTTTGGCAAAGGAGAAATGCTCACTAAAAGGGATGTAAACAAAGATGTGCACAACATTTGAGAGAAATAAGCTTTTTGTGCGTATGGAACATTTCTGGGATCTTTTATTTCAGCTCATGAAACATGGGACCAACACTTTACATGTTGGGTTTATATTTTTGTTCAGTATACAATCCTAGCAGTCTGTCAAATTAAATCTTATCACATCTAACTCCATCTTACACGGCATGAGTCATCACGGCATAGTCTGAGGCAGTCCATCTAGGGTGACTACATGTCCCAGTAGGGCTGGCATATGGCCAAAATCTCAAATCACGATATTGGTCATTTCATATCCGGATAACGATACATATCACGATATAGCACATTTTCTGTAAATTCAATTGATAAATAGTTTACATAAAATGACCACATGACCTATTTGTTATTACATTTTGAATTATACTCAACAAATAAAAAGGTACTTACTCATATTTGATTATTTATTTTATTTAGAACCTGTGCAAATGTTCAATTCAACATGTAACAAAAAAATAAAATATGAATGTGTAAAATCTAAAAAGGTAAATAGAAAACACTTAAACTGTAGTTGCAACAAAAAAATAGGCCTAAAAAAATAAATAAAAAAAAATATATATATATATATATATTATGTTGGGGGGCTTGCCTGTTTTGCATGTTATTTTGGCATTAATACGTGTCACATCAATTTGCGTTTGGTACCTTGGGTCGAGTGTTAGCACCAACTCACGAAACCCCCGTTTCTGGACCGTGTAAATTGGGGCCATGTCTTTGCACATGTACGTTGTAATGGCAGCTGTTATCTCCGTCCATCTTCGTGGTTCTTTGCCATATGGTGTGTCGCGGGAAAAATAATCTTTCAACGTCTGAGTCGGGGGTTAGTTTTGAGTGTAACGGATGTGAAACGGCTAGCTTAGTTAGCGGTGCGCGCTAAATAGCGTTTTAATCGGTGACGTCACTTGCTCTGAGACCTTGAAGTAGTAGTTTTTACTCTTTTTTCTCTTTTTTCACAACTGCCATCAGTTTGACGGCAAAACATTTTCTACAAATAAATAGACATAGTAAAACACATTTAAGAGTGTATATATATTTTTTTAATGATATTTAATGCTAAAACCCTCATATTAAACACCAATAGTATTCACTAAGTTGACGGTTTATATTTAGGAGAATGTTTTACAGATTTGTTATTCTATTTTAAAACCATCTTCAATTATTTCATGTATTTTACATGTTATCAGGCCACACAGAAAGACAGAGATAATTACAGACACCTGTGATAATCTGAAGAGCCTGTGACGACCCTCCCACTCGGTCTGCCGTATTCTCTCTTTGTTGTTTCCTTATTAGGCTGCTGGTGGGTGGAGTTGGGAGGTCGTCAGCTACACGGGAAACACCTGGGCCCGGTGTCTCCTAGGATAAATACACCACTTCCCCATTCATGGAGGAGACTCTCTCCATGCAGACACCTTTATAGATTTTGTTGTGTTTCTTGGTGGTTTTTTGGTTGTTTGCTTTAGCGTCTTTCAACACCCTGCATTATCACATTCATGCATGCAAAACACTCACTTACACTACTGATTACACACACCATTGTATATTATACTTAGTTACTCATTTAATAAATATATATTTTGTTACTCCTTATCTCCACGTTGTCTCCCTTTTGTTACGGGCTTTGAGCCGGTTTGAGCCCAAAAGGAACACTATATATCTTGTGATAGATTACATAAATTATCAAATCCTTGAAATATAAACAATTCTGGTAGTTTACCGGTAAACTTAGAATGTTTCCTATAAAATACCCTCACTTTGCAACCCTAATCCCAACTCATAACAAGTGGATGTCTAGTTTGAATGTCATGGACAATGTTCCTTAACCAGTGTTCAGTCACTGAATGTGAATCACATTAATAATGTAATTTGAGACACATAAAAAACATCTCACTCTTGTGCTGTCAGAGGCATGAAATTGGTTTTATTTTGACATTTCAGGAGATTTATTAGGGAACAGGGAGCCCTAAGGAATTATGTGATAAGGGCAATGGCAGGAATAGTTTATCAGGGAGCAAACAGAAACCCATGTCTTAATTGCTACTTTTTTGGAAATAATGAATAGAAGTACTGAATGAGCCAATAAGAAACTGTCTTTCCTATAGAATCTGTCCTGTATTTTGTCTACCAACTGAAGATTATGAAAACCCAACAGTCCAAATCTAAATAGCAAAGTCACCAAACACTCTAATCCTCACCTTGCCACGACACTTAACTCAAGTCATTAAACAAAACAACAAAACTCTCATCTTGTGTCATATCTAACAGGGTGATGGGAACTCAGAAGGTTTGGGAATCACTTCCTTTTAGGTGGTTTTAGAATTTAGCTGCTCTTTTCTGGATTTTCATCATTTGCGGGTATCGGCCTAATTCTGCTCTGAATGCATTATTTGGTGTTTTACGTTGTCCACAGAAGCTATTTTTAAAATAATTCCTCATGCTGATTCTCAATTTGGTGTTTGTCCCATTTTGTGAATTCTTGGTTGGTGAGCGGACCCTAGACATGAGTCTTTCTATCTTTTGGTCTCTCTCTCTGTCTCCCTCCCTCCCTTTCTTTCTGTGTGTCTCTCCATATTTGAACAATGATGTGTGATGATATGAACACTGTGGCAGTAAGTTATGTCACATCAAAGGCATCTCTGCTGTTTAACAGGCCTCTCTTCACATTCATTATTCAAAGCCTTTCTTCCTTTCACTCTTTATTTCTCCCCGGTTACCAACCCGGCTTAATGTCAGTGTATTTTGTGTATTAAATTATAGGGGCGTCTATTGGAAATAACATCTGTAGCCTACTCTGTTACCTATAGAACAGCATAGCAGTAGGATAGGCTGGGCTCCAAACAGGGCCATGCAATCTGATTTCCTCCAGTAAAACGGTGTGTTTGAGAGGTATTAGCGTTTCCACATGCTATGGATTTATTGGCGCCACAGTGCATTAACAGAACGCAGCAGGTTCCCTGGCTGTGTATTCAGGCCATATTTTCAACACAGCTGAGTTAATATGTATGGGACTGCATCCGACCAGAGGTCAAATCAAATCAGTATCAAATCAAACAAGTGGTATGCTTACTTACAAGCCCTTAACCAACAGTGCAGTTCAAGAAGAGTTAAGAAAATATTGACCAAATAAACTAAAGTACAAAATGATAAAAGTAACACAGTAACATAACAATAACGAGGCTATATACAGGGGGTACTGGTACCGAGTCAGTGTGCAGGGGTAAAGGTTAGAGGTCATTTGTACATGTAATTGCATTATCTTTTTCGATATTTGTTGTTCGTTAGAATTGTATCGCATACCGAGTTATGGTGTTTGCTTTATTTAGTAAATACTGTACATTCTTCCTCAGCAGTGAGTATTTTGTGGTATGCCTATCCTATCCTATCCTATTTTTTTTTACTATACGACATGAATTAAGGGTATTTAGAGGACTATATACAGTAGGTAGAGAACATTGAACAAGTCTATGTCAAAAAACTATTTCTGACAAAAATGCAGATAGAGGCTCTCCGATGGCAGCAATGGCAACCCTCCGGAAGCCTTCGCTATTTATAAATGGAGCGTGATTCTACTCACAGATTCAAAATATATGCCTTCAAAATACCATTCTGAATGGAAGGAAAGCTGTATAAAATCCTCTCTCAGCCTATTGCAGACAGTCTGAGCACTGATGGAGGGATGGTGGGTCCCTGGTGGAACTCGGGAAGTTGTTGTTGCCATCCTGCACTTGTCCCGCAGGTGTGATGTTCGGATGTACCGATCCTGCGCAGGTGTTGTTACACGTGGTCTGCCACTGCGAGGACGATCAGCTGTCCGTCCTGTCTCCCTGTAGCGCTGTCTTAGGCGTCTCACAGTACAGACAGTGCAATTTATTGCCCTGGCCACATCTGCAGTCCTCGTGCCTTAGGCATGCTGCAGATGAGCAGGGGCCCTGGGCATCTTTCTTATGGGGTTTTTCAGAGTAAGTAGAAAGGCCTCTTTAGTGTCCTACGTTTTTATAACTGTGACCTTAATTGCCTAACGTCTGTAAGCTGTTAGTGTCTTAACGACCCTTCCGTAGGTGCATGTTCATGAATTGTTTATGGTTCATTGCACAAGCATGGGAAACAGTGTTTGAACCCTTTACAATGAAGATCTGTGAAGTTATTTGGATTTTTACGAATTATCCTTGAAAGACAGGGTCCTGAGTTTTTAAGATAACTATCTAAGATGTGCCAAAAAACATTTTCTCCAGCTCAAGGCCCAAGCTAGGAATTTGGTTAGCTAATTTTCTAGCTAAATATTTGGGGCATTTAGATTGGAAAGGATTTAACATTTCACAAACGTAATGATGAGCCAGTTTAAAAGTGAAGATTTAAAGAGGGCAGATTGTACAAGTCAACTTCCCTGCCAGTTCTTGACTACGGTGACACCATTTACCTGAATTCAGCAGCCATTAACAAGTCTTAAACCTTTAGAACATATCAAATCAAAAGTGTATTTGTCACGTGCAACACCACCTGATACAACAGGTGTAGTAGACCTTTTCAGTAAAATGCTTACTTACAAGCCCTTAACCAACAGTGCAAGTAAAAAATAAGTATTATGTAAACAATAAATAATTAAAGAAATAAAAAAACAGTAAAATAACAGTAGTGAGGCTATATACAGGTTGTACCTGTCCAGAATCAATGTGCGGGGGCACCGGTTAGTCGGTCTAATTGAGGTAATATGTACATGTAGGTAGAGTTAAAGTGACTATGCATAGATGATAAACAGAGAGTAGCAGCAGCGTAAAAGAGGGGTTGGCGGGGGGTGGCGGGAAACAATGCAAATATTTCAGGTAGCTATTTGATTACCGGTCCAGGAGTCTTATGGCTTGGGGGTAAAAGCTGTTGAGAAGAATTTTGGTCCAAGACTTGGCGTTCCGGTACCGTTTGCTGTGCGGTAGCAGAGAAAACAGTCTATGACGGGTGGATGGGGTCTTACATTTTTTTAGGGCCTTCCTCCTGACACCCCCTGGTGTAGAGGTCCTGGATGGCAGGCATCTTAGCCCCAGTGATGTACTGGGCCGTATGCACTACCCTCTGTAGTGCCTTGCAGTTGGAGGCCGAGCAGTTGCCGTACCAGGCAGTAATGCAAGCCGTCAGGATGCTCTCGATGTTGCAGCTGTAGCACCTTTTGAGGATCTGAGGACCCATGCCAAATCTTGTCAGTCTCCTGGGGAGGAATAGGTTTTGTCGTGCCCGCTTCACGACTGTCTTGGTGTGTTTGGACCATTATAGATTGTTGGTGATGTGGACTCCAAGGAACTTGAAGCTCTCAACCTGCTCCACATCGATTAGAATGGGGTTGTTCTCGGTCCTCCTTTTCCTGTAGTCCACAATCATCTGCATTGTCTTGAGCACGTTGAGGGAGAGGTTGTTGTCCTGGCACCACACGGCCAGGTCTCTGACCTCCTCCCTATAGGCTGTCTCGTTATTGTTGGTGATCAGGCCTACCACTGTTGTGTCGTCTGTAAAATTAATGATGGTGTTGAAGTCATGCCTGGCCATGCAGTCGTGGGTGAAGAGGGTATACAGGAGGGGACTGAGCACACACCCCTGAGGGGCTCCAGTGTTTAGGATCAGCGTGGCAGATGTGTTGCAACCTACCCTCACCACTTGGGGGCGGCACATCAGGAAGTCCAGGAAACAGTTGCAGAGTGAGGTGTTTAGTCCCAGTTTAGCTTAGTGATTAGCTTTAAAGGCACTATGGTGTTGGACACTGAGCTGTAGTCAATGAATAGCATTCTCACATAGGTGTTCCTTTTGTCCAGGTGGGAAAGGGCAGTGTGAAGTGCAATAGAGATTGCATCATCTGTGGATCTGTTTGGGTGGTATGTAAATTGGAGTGGGTCTAGGGTTTCTGGGATAATGGTGTTAATGTGAGCCATTACCAGCCTTTCGAAGCACTTCATGGCTACAGACGTGAGTGCTACGGGTCTGTAGTCGTTTAGGCAGGTTACCTTAGTGTTCTTGAGCAGGGGGACTATGGTGGTCTGTTTGAAACATGTTGGTATTACAGACTCACACGTCCTGGTAATCCGTCTGGATCAGCGGCCTTGTGAATGGTGACCTGTTTAAAGGTCTTACTCATATCGGCTACAAAGAGTAGCCTAGTAGCTGAGGAATGTAACTGTTTTTGTTAAATGTTGTTTTGTGCTGTGCTGTATTTTTTATTTAATTTGACATTGTATTGGTTGCAGTTTTGTTTCATATTGCATTCACAAAAGGTACCTTTGTGAATTAGACTCTGGTCTCAATGCGTTTTCCCTGAATACAAAAACTATTTAAAATTGGTGGCTAGCTTGCAAGATCACAATGAAGGTTTCAAACTCAATGAAAACAGAGGTTATTAACTAGTGCAATTAAGGGGTGGGAGGTAGCCTAGTGGTTAGAGAGTTGGGCCAGGTTGCTGGGTCAAATCCCTGAGATGAGAAGGTAAAAATTGGTTGTTCTACCGCTGAGCAAGGCAGTTAACCCACTGTTCCCCGGGACAGCAGAGACAATCAATCCCCTTCTGGATACAACATGCCTTTTGATATGGTTGTATAACTTTATGAGCTGGGTTGTCAGTTCTTGCATTTAGTTTATGTTTGTTTGCACTTCTTAGCATTTAGCCAGCGTCCGCTATGAGATCTCACTAGTATTTTGTTAGCATACAGTACGTACATACGTATTTATATATATATATTTATTTATTTATTATAGTTTGGAAAGAAATAGTGCCCCTTGTGTGCACTACCGGTAATCAAATCAAATCATTATTTGTCACATGCACTGAAAAGGGATAGCGCCTCTGACTGCATATAGTCTAGAGACCATTGGATTCTTAGGGTTGATTGTTGTTTTGATGTGGGTCTGATGTGGGTTTGATGTGGGTTTGAACTTGTAAAATAAGCAATGCACAGAAATCAGACACCTTTAGAGGTCAAGATACTGCTTCCTGCTCCTCTCCCACACATAGATATAGACATGTAGCAGATGTGAAATGAAATCTCTTTAATAAAGTAGGCGGGGTCGTGATCTTTGTGTTTCAACTTGGATTATAATGTGGAGCCTGAAGTCCACAGACCTTCGTTGCCATGGCAACTCCCAGGAGTGCCATACTTTTATTGGTTATTACTCAACAACTGTTATGTTTCCCGAAGGCTGACTGCTGGTGGAAAATTGCTACTCTTGAGGAGGAGGGTTTACAATTCTTGATCTTATTATTTTGGAGGGGTTATGGACTTTCTGTTTCTGTTTTTTTGTTGTTGTAATCTACAACATTGTAGGTAATGTTGGTATTTACAAAATATTGATAATGTATTATAACTGATTCGTTTGATTATGAAACATAAACCATACTAACAAAATACATACAGTATTACTGTATATCCACTTTCTGTTTCTCAGAGCAATACCATTAGATGAGTGATCCCCGTCCATGTATAACCACCGCCATTGTTGAGCATCAGAATCAAACCTAACATCCAGAAATTCACTTCCTCTGACTCCTTTGCTAACCTGGTCATGAATTGTTCAGCTCGGCCTGGGTCCAGCTCTCTGTTACTGCAGAGGGCCGGGATAGAACCGTCATCATTTATTAAAGTCTACCTAGGATCAGTTTCACTGTACAACAACTGGAGCAAACTTCCTCACCACCTCTGCTGGCTATAACACACAGGCTCAATGTTATAATGTAGCCCGGGAATACAGACAAAATAAATCAAGGCAGGTCCTCACCAAACATTACAGGCAACAACGTCACTTATGGGCACAAACCCAACGTCGCTGGACCGGACAGGACTGACAAAAAGTGCTCTTCACTGACGAGTCACGGTTTTATCTCACCAGGGGTGATGGTCGAATTCGCGTTTATCGTCGAAGGAATGAGAGTTACACTGAGGCCTGTACTCTGGAGCAGGATCGATTTGGAGGTGGAGGGTCCGTCATGGTCTGGGGCGGTGTGTCACAGCATCATCGGACTGAGCTTGTTGTCATTGCAGGCAATCTTAACTCTGTGCGTTACAGGGAAGACATCCTCATCTCTCATGTGGTACCCTTCCTGCAGGATCATCCTGACATGACCCTCCAGCATGACAATGCCACCAGCCATACTGCTCGTTCTGTGTGTTATTTCCTGCAAGACAGGAATGTCAGTGTTCTGCCATGGCCAGTGACCCGTTGGATGGGAGGGTGAGGGCTAGGGCCATTCCCCCCAGAAATGTCCAGGAACTTGCAGGTGCCTTGGTGGAAGAGTGGGGTAACATCTCACAGCAAGAACTGGCAAATCTGGTGCAGTCCATGAGTAGGAGATGCACTGCAGTACTTAATGCAGCTGGTGGCCACACCAGATACTGACAGTTATTTTGAGCCTCCTTTTTTCAGGTACACATTATTCCATTTCTGTTAGTCACATGTCTGTGGAACTTGTTCAGTTCATGTCTCAGTTGTTGAATCTTGTTATGTTTATACAAAATAAACGCAGTTGACAGTGAGAGGATGTTTCTTTTTTGTGCTGAGTTGAGTTATTATACATTGAGCTGGCCAACAGTAGTAAGTGTAACTTGATCACCTCTCTTGTGCCGCCCAGCAGTGGACATCATGTCACGAAACTTCCGTGAAAAAAACATCATCAAATAACATCTTTATTTGTCACATGTGCCGAATACAACAGGTGTAGAAGACCTCACCGTGAAATGCTTACTTAATGTGAATCAATATCATTTTTGTGACATTTTTCTGGAGGAGAAATGGGGAACCGTATTGAAAATCATACCGTCGGTAATTGAAAATACTCTTGTATGCGGAAATATATGGTATACCGCCCAAGCTTAACAAACACACACACACATACCAATTTTCTTAAATGCATTGCAAGCATTAAAATCCTCCCTCCAGAAAACACAAGTAATGTTGACCTCTGGGAGCTGTCCTGTCATTCAGTGCTGAAACAGCATATTGAACTGACTGGCAGCAACTGCTGCTGCATGTTATCCCTGCCGTCCACATCAGATTCCAAAGAAAAGAGATGGGCTCTGTTTGAAACACTAGGGTGACAGGGTACACTCTCACGGAAGCATGGGGAATACCCCTGAAACTCCGCCCAGTGCTACACACTAATCTCACTGTAAATTGAACCTGTCAGTAGTTTGTGAGGGGGAAGTATTGTACATGTGTTTGGATATCTGATCTGTGGACAAACAGCAGCTGAGATGAGCGTCCCCAGGGAGGAGGAGACCGAGAGAGAGCCAGGGGGCGTTGATCTGGAGGAGGAGACAGAGAGAGCAAGAGAGCAAGGGGAAGTTGATTTGAAGGAGGAGACGGAGAGAGAGAGCCTGGGGCAGTTGATTTGAAGGAGGAGACAGAGAGAGAGAGAGCCTGGGGCAGTTGATTTGAAGGAGGAGACGGAGAAAGAGAGCCTGGGGCAGTTGATTTGAAGGAGGAGACAGAGAGAGAGAGCCTGGTGCAGTTGATTTGAAGGAGGAGACGGAAAGAGAGAGTAAATGACAGTAAATACAGATAGAGAAACTATCTCCATTCAGTCACAAATGCATTTCACTGAAACCAATGAAAACCTTGTCTCATTTCAAGCTTCAAGTATGAACGCGACACTTAAATGCTTGACATGCAGCCAAAATGTATAACCACTTTCTGTTGTGGTGAGCATAAGGTCCGTTTTATGTGCCAATCAAGGCTACATCTCTCACAGATCTTTTTTGGCATCTCTAATGGTAACAAAATGGTGTAAACTACCTACATCACACGTGATCAGCAGGGGGAGAGAATAATTAACAGCAGCAAATGAAGCCAAATCTAGACCCAAGAGTGGTATGTATATTTCACAGTTGTCTTTCACACAGTAAGGAAGGGCGGTGTTGGTATCTAGCGCTTTGCATTTGGCTTCTGCCCCTGGGCAACACCATCTATCTATCTATTACATATTTTAACATTATTTCAAAATCGCTGAATATTAAATGCCCCTATTTGTCTTTGTAAGTGCTGATATTGTTGCCATGGGCAGTTACTACACTATGGCAGGCGGCTCTCTCTCTCCCTACCACTTCTTTATAGGACAATTTACTTAGAGCCACATAAAACATACTTTATGTCTTTCTGAGCACCTCCCAGACTTATAATACCTACTAATGGTCTAGTTACTTTAGACAGAAATTAAAAGTAGGGATGCCGGTTGTGGAGGATGGGTAGGTATAATACGCGACAGTCTAGCAATTCAAAGGTTGCATGTTTGAGTCTTGTCAGGGACAACTGTAGCATTTTAGATAACCCTTATTCTAAACTTAACCCAGTTCACCTAACCTGCTACTTAAATTCACCTAACCTTGGTCGTTTTAGTTCCCCTAATCGCCAACGTAAATCCTCCCTATAATTCTCCTTTGATGTTATTGCGTAACCTGGTCTCAGATAAAGATGTGTAATGTAATGGCTGGAACGGAATAGGTGTAAAGGTACCAACAACATCAAACGCATTGGTTTTCAGGTGTTTGATGCTATTCCGTTCACTCTGTTCTAGCCATTATTATGAGCCGTCCTCCAATCAGCAGCCTCCACTGCTGTCTGCCTGTTATTCGGGCCTAGCCAGAACATCATCGAATAGAGATGTTCTTCCTCCTGCAGGCACCTGTTCCTAAAGTGTCGTACTGGCTGCCTACCTTGTTTTCTTTCATGCACTAGTTACAGGAACCCACTGGGCTCTGCACCAATTATATTAGAACATCCCCCATCAAACCAATCAATAACTCTCATTGCACCAGTCACTGTACTATACAACTAATAAAATCCACTATGCCGTTGCAACTGGTAGTGGGAAGAAGCTACTATATAATTGGACATCAGTTAAACACAGGCAGGCAGGCAGGCAGGCAGGCAGGCAGGCAGGCAGGCAGGCAGGCAGGCAGGCAGGCAGGCAGGCAGGCAGGCAGGCAGGCAGGCAGGCAGGCAGGCAGGCAGGCAGGCAGGCAGGCAGGCAGGCAGGCAGGCAGGCAGGCAGGCAGGCAGGCAGGCAGGCAGGCAGGCAGGCAGGCAGGCAGGCAGGCAGGCAGGCAGGCAGGCAGGCAGGCAGGCAGGCAGGCAGGCAGGCAGGCAGGCAGGCAGGCAGGCCCCGTCGTTTTATTGATGAGGGACATAGATTACCCCTCCAAGATGAGACCTTATAACCCTTAGCATGCACATGCCACCCAAACTACCCATGGCACAACTTGGCTTATGACCTTTATCAGGGTGTACAGCATGTTTCACACAAATCATCCATTTTCTTGTATCTACAGTCATGGCCAAAAGTTTTGAGAATGACACAAATATTAATTTCCACAAAGTCTGCTGCCTCAGTTTGTATGATGGCAATTTGCATATACTCCAGAATGTTATGAAGAGTGATCAGATGAATTGCAATTCATTGTTAAGTCCCTCTTTGCCATGCAAATGAACTGAATTCCCCAAAAACATTTCCACTGCATTTCAGCCCTGCCACAAAATGACCAGCTGACATCATGTCAGGGATTCTCTCATTAACACAGGTGTGAGTGTTGACAAAGACAAGGCTGGAGATCACTCTGTCATGCTGATCGAGTTTGAATAACAGACTGGAAACTTCAAAAGGAGGGTGGTGCTTGGAATCATTGTTCTTCCTCACGTGCCGTCATCATTGCTTTGCACAAAAAGGGCTTCACAGGCAAGGATATTGCTGCCGGTAAGATTGTACCTAAATCAACCATTTATCAGATCATCAAAACCTTCAAGGTGAGCAGTTCAATTGTTGTGAAGGGTGCACAAGAAAGTCCAGCAAGCACCAGGACCGTCTCCTAACATTGATTCAGCTGTGGGATCGGGGCACCACCAGCACAGAGCCTGCTCAGGAATTGCAGCAGGCAGGTGTGGGTGCATCTGGACGCCAGTGAGGCGAATACTTTGGAGGATGGCCTGGAGTCAAGAAGGACAGCAAAGAAGCCACTTCTCTCCAGGAAAAACATCAGGGACAGACTGATATTCTGCAAAAGGTCCAGGGATTGGACTGCTGAGAACTGGGGTAAAGTCATTTTCTCTGACGAATACCCTTTCCGATTGTTTGGGGCATCCGGAAAAAAGCTTGTCCGGAGAAGACAAGGTGTGCTCTACCATCAGTCCTGTGTCATGCCAACAGTAAAGCATCCTGAGACCATTCATGTGTGGGGTTGTTTCTCAGCCAAGGGAGTGGGCTCACTCACAATTTTGCCTAAAAATACAGCCATGAATAAAGAATGGTACCAACACATCCTCCGAGAGCAACTTCTCCCAACCATCCAGGAACAGTTTGGTGACGAACAATTCCTTTTCCAGCATGATGGAGCACCTTGCCAAAAGGCAAAAGTGATAAGTAAGTGGCTCGGGAACAAAACATTGATATTTTGGAAACTCCCCAGACCTTAATAACACTGCAAACATTGACTCTTTGCATCAACTTCATGTAATTGTCAATAAAAGCCGTTGACACGTATGAAATGCTTATAATTATACTTCAGTATTCCATAGTAACATCTTACAAAAATATCTGAAGACACTGAAGCAGCAAACTTTGTGGAAATTAATATTTGTGTCATTCTCAAATCTTTTGGCCACGACTGTACAGTACCAGTCAAAAGTTTGACAGAATATCACTGGCAGAACGGGTGTTGCATGTGGAGAATGAGGGCTGCATTAGATATCTCAGATAGGAGAGAGTGAGGCCTAAGAGGGTTTTATAAATAAGCATCAACCAATGGGTCTTGCGATTGGTATACAGAGATGACCAGTTTACAGAGGAGTATAGAGTGCAGTGATGTGTCCTATAAGGAGCATTGATGTCAAATCTGATGGCCGAATGGGAAAGAACATCTAGCCGCTCGAGAGCACCCTTACCTACCGATCTATAAATTATGTCTCCGTAATCTAGCATGGGTAGGATGGTCCTCTGAATCAGAGTTAGTTTGGCAGCTGGGGTGAAAGAGGAGCGATTATGGCGAAACCAAGTCTAGATTTAACCTTAGCCTATGTGAGAATGCTATTCATTGACTACAGCTCAGCGTTCAAGACCATAGTGCCCTTAAATCTCATCAATAAGCTAAGGACCCTGGCACTAAACACATAAAGTTGACTTCATTGCTTTTATTGGTAAGGTTATCAATACAACTCGAGTTGTGGAAAGCAGAAATGTCAGGTTGAAGGTTAATGTGAGGATGGCAAAAGAGATATTGGGGGTGTCATGACGTTGCCCTCTTGGGTACAGCGAGTACCATCCCCTTCTCACGGTCTCCTACATATAGGCTGCTGTGGTCAGAGAGGTCGTAAATTCCTGGAGGAGTTGATCTCCTCATGGCCACAGTATAGAAAATCAAATCAAGAGTCGGCTTTCTATTCCGCAACAAAGCCTCCTTCACTCACGCCGCCAAACTTACCCTAGTAAAACTGACTATCCTACCGATCCTCGACTTCGGCGATGTCATCTACAAAATTGCTTCCAACACTCTACTCAGCAAACTGGATGCAGTTTATCACAGTGCCATCCGTTTTGTCACTAAAGCACCTTATACCACCCACCACTGCGACTTGTATGCTCTAATCGGCTGGCCCTCGCTACATATTCGTCGCCAGACCCACTGGCTCCAGCTCATCTACAAGTCCATGCTAGGTAAAGCTCCGCCTTATCTCAGTTCACTGGTTACGATGGCAACACCCATCCGTAGCACGCGCATCTCACTGATCATCCCTAAAGCCAACACCTCATTTGGCCGCCTTTCGTTCCAGTTCTCTGCTGCCTGTGATTGGAACGAATTGCAAAAATCACTGAAGTTGGTGAGGGAGATAAAAGAGACTTTTATCTCCCTCACCAACTTCAAACATCTGCTATCTGAGCAGCTAACCGATCGCTGCAGCTGTACATAGTCTATTGGTAAATAGCCCACCTGTCACGTATTCACAAGGTAGGTGGAATCAAGCGCAGAGAGCAGGTGCAGTGAGTCGATAGTTTTTATTCTCCGGAACAAACACTGAAAACCCGAAAACACGGGTGAAATAATCCAACACAGGATTAAGAGATATCGGAGCAAAATAGCACAATACGTAATAACTAAAATACATGAAACCAAAACAATCCCGCACGAAACAAGGGCGGGACAACCTACTATAAATAAGGACGTCAATAAACTAAAATACACACAGGTGAAACTAATAAGACAAAACCAACAGACAAACGAAAAAGGGATCGATGGTGGCTAGTAGGACGGTGACGACGACCGCCGAGCACCGCTCGAACAGGCAGGGGAGCCAAACTCGGCGGAAGTCGTGACAGTACCCCCCCCCTGACGCGCGGCCCCCGCAGCGCGCCGCCACCGTCCTCGAGGACGACCCGGAGGACGAGGTGCTGGGCGATCCGGGTGGAGGCGGTGGAAATCACTCAGGAGAGAAGGGTCCAAAATGTCCCTCACCGGAACCCAGCATCTCTCCTCCGGACCGTACCCCTCCCAGTCCACGAGGTACTGTAGGCCCCCCACCCGGCGTCTCGAATCCAGAATGCCCCGAACTGTGTACGCCGGGGACCCCTCGATGTCCAGGGGGGGCGGAGGGACCTCAGGCACCTCACCTTCTTGCAGGGGACCAGCCACCACCGGCCTGAGGAGAGACACATGAAACGAGGGGTTAATACGGTAATACCTAGGAAGTTGTAACCTGTAACACACCTCGTTTATTCTCCTCAGGACTTTAAACGGCCCCACACACTGCGGCCCCAGCTTCCGACAGGGCAGGCGGAGGGACAGGTTCCGGGTCGAGAGCCAGACCCTGTCCCCCGGTGCAAACACGGGGGCCTCACTGCGGTGTTGGTCAGCGCTCCTCTTCTGCCGTTCGCCCGCTAACCGTAGTGAGTCCTGAACGGCTTTCCATGTGTCCTTGGAGCGCTGTACCCATTCCTCCACCGCAGGGGCCTCGGTCTGGCTCTGATGCCATGGAGCCAGGACCGGCTGGTAACCTAGCACACACTCAAAAGGAGACAAGTTAGTTGAGGAGTGGCGTAGGGAGTTCTGAGCTAGTTCAGCCCAGGGAACATACCTTGCCCACTCACCAGGCCGGTCCCGGCAATAGGACCGCAGAAACCTGCCCACCTCTTGATTTACGCGCTCCACCTGCCCATTACTCTCGGGGTGAAAACCTGAGGTTAAGCTGACCGAGACCCCCAGTCTCTCCATAAACGCCCTCCATACTCTGGACGTGAATTGGGGACCCCGATCAGAAACGATGTCCTCAGGCACCCCATAGTGCCGGAAGACATGGGTAAACAAGGCCTCAGCAGTCTGCAGGGCCGTAGGGAGACCGGGCAACGGGATGAGACGACAGGACTTAGAAAACCGATCCACAACGACCAGGATTGTAGTACTTCCCTGGGACGGGGGAAGGTCGGTAAGAAAGTCCACCGATAAGTGTGTCCACGGCCGTTGTGGAACGGGGAGGGGTTGTAATTTCCCTCTAGGCAAGTGCCGAGGAGCCTTGCTCTGAGCACACACGGAGCAGGAGGAGACATAAAATCTCACGTCTTTAGCTAGCGTGGGCCACCAGTATCTCCCTCTCAGACTCCGCACTGTCCTCTCGATGCCCGGATGACCCGAGGAGGGGAGAGTATGAGCCCACCGAATCAGCTTGTCCCGGACCCCCCTCGGTACGTACTGGGTTCCTACCGGACAGTTGGGGGGGGCCGGCTCTGACCGTGAGGCCTCCTCTATCTCTGCGTCCACCTCCCATACCACCGGTGCCACGAGACATGACGGTGAAATGATGGGAGTTAGCTCAACGGGCCGCTCCTCGGTATCATAGAGGCGGGACAGCGCGTCGGCCTTGGTGTTTTTGGAGCCGGGCCGGTATGAGAGGGTAAACCGGAATCTGGTAAAAAACATGGCCCATCTAGCCTGACGTGGATTCATTCTCTTCGCTGCCCGGATATACTCGAGATTACGATGGTCAGTCCAGATGAGAAAGGGGTGTTTAGCCCCCTCAAGCCAATGTCTCCACACCTTCAGAGCCTTGACTACAGCTAACAACTCCCGGTCCCCCACATCATAGTTTCGCTCCGCTGGGCTGAGCTTGCTCGAAAAAAAAGCACAAGGGCGAAGTTTGGGTGGCACGCCCGAGCGTTGGGACAGCACGGCTCCGACCCCAGCCTCGGACGCATCCACCTCCACTATGAACGCTAAAGAGGGGTCCGGATGCGCCAACACGGGTGCATTGGTGAACAGCTCCTTCAAACGAGTGAATGCTCTGCCCGCCTCTGCTGACCAGCGCAAGCGCACCGGTCCTCCCTTCAGCAGCGAGGTGATGGGAGCAGCTACCTGACCAAAACCCCGGATGAACCTCCGGTAGTAATTGGCAAACCCTAAAAACCGCTGCACCTCTTTCACCGTGGTCGGAGTCGGCCAATTACGCACGGCGGTAACGCGGTTATCCTCCATCACCACCCCAGAGGTGGAAATACGATATCCCAGGAAGGAAACGGACTGTTTGAAAAACTCACATTTCTCCGCCTTGCAATACAGATCATGCTCCAGCAGTCGCCCAAGTACCTTACGCACCAGAGACACATGCGCCGCGCGTGTGGCAGAATAGATCAAGATGTCATCGATGTACACTACCACTCCCTGCCCGAGCAGGTCTCGGAGAATCTCGTCTACGAAGGATTGGAAAACGGCTGGAGCATTCTTCAACCCGTATGGCATGACGCGGTACTCATAATGACCAGATGTAGTACTGAATGCAGTTTTCCACTCATCCCCTCCCCGGATACGCACCAGATTATACGCGCTCCTCAGGTCCAGTTTTGTGAAGAAGCGCGCCCCGTGAAATGATTCCACCGCCGTGGCGATGAGAGGTAGTGGGTAACTAAACCCCACTGTGATGGAATTTAGACCTCTATAATCAATGCACGGACGCAGACCTCCATCCTTCTTCTTCACAAAAAAGAAGCTCGAGGAGACGGGTGATGCGGAGGGCCGAATGTACCCCTGTCTCAGTGATTCAGCAACGTATGTTTCCATCGCTACCGTCTCCTCCTGGGACAATGGATACACGTGACTCCTAGGAAGTGCAGCGTTCTCCAGAAGGTTTATCACGCAGTCCTCTCGACGATGAGGTGGTAATTGGGTCGCCTTCTTTTTACTGAAGGCGATAGCCAAATCGGCATATTCAGAGGGAATGCGCACGGTGGAAACTTGGTCTGGACTCTCCACCGTAGTCGCACCAACGGCAACTCCTCTACACCTACCTGAACACTCCTCTGACCACCCCTTAAGAGCCCCCTGTCGCCAGGAAATCACCGGGTTGTGTTGAGCTAACCAGGGAACCCCCAACACCACCGGAAACGCAGGTGAATCTATAAGGAACAGACTAATCTGCTCCTTATGATCCCCCTGCGTTACCATGTCCAGTGGCACCGTAGCCTCCCTAATCACTCCTGACCCTAATGGTCGGCTATCTAATGAGTGCACGGGGAAAGGTTGATCTACCAACACCAGGGGAATCCCTAGCCTTAACGCAAGCCCACGATCCATGAAATTCCCAGCTGCGCCTGAATCGACTAGCGCCTTATGCTGTAGAGAGGGGAAAAACTCAGGGAAAGAAATCAAAACATACACATGACCGACAGGAGGCTCTGAGTGAGTCTGGTGCTTACTCACCTGGGGTGATCGAGCAGTGCTCCGCCTGCCATCCCGACTCCCAGACGAGTTCCTCCAGCACCGGTCTGACGTGTGCCCTCGTCGACCACAACTGGTACAGGAGGACACTCCTCCTCCGGTCTCCCTCGAAGCTGCCCCTCCTAATTCCATAGGGATAGGGGCAGGAGGGCTGGGAAGTGGAAACGACAGGGCCTGATCCGAACGCCCGCGAGCAGCCAGCAGATTGTCGAGACGGATAGCCAAGTCAATGAGCTCATCCAGTGTGCAGGTGGTGTCCCGACATGCCAGCTCCCTGCGGACGTCCTCCCTGAGACTGCATCTGAAATGGTCGACCAAGGCCCTGTCGTTCCATCCTGCTCCTGCGGCCAGGGTCCTGAACTCGAGAGCAAAGTCCTGAGCGCTCCTCGTCTCCTGCCGCAGGTGGAACAGCCGTTCACCCGCCGCCCGACCCTCCGGTGGATGGTCAAAAACAGCTCGGAATCGGCGGGTGAACTCTGGGTAATTATCCCTCGCCGAGTCCGGGCCACTCCATACTGCGTTGGCCCACTCGAGGGCTCGCCCAGTCAAGCAGGAGACGAGGGCGCTCACGCTCTCCTCTCCAGAGGGAGCAGGACGCACGGTAGCCAGGTATAGCTCCAGTTGAAGGAGGAAACCCTGGCACCCGGCCGCCGTTCCGTCATACTCCCGTGGGAGCGTCAACCGCAGAGCCCCGGAGCCAGATGTGGTCACAGGAACAGGAGGTGCTGGAGAAGGGGGTGCTGGTGATGATGTGGGAAGACCACTCCTCTCCCATCGATCCATCCTCTCCATCATTTGGTCCATGGCAGAACCAATCCGATGGAGCACGCTGGTGTGGTGGAGGACTCTCTCCTCCATCGATGGGAGAGGAGACGCGGCTGCTCCTGCTGATTCCATGGGTGGTGCGGGATTCTGTCACGTATTCACAAGGTAGGTGGAATCAAGCGCAGAGAGCAGGTGCAGTGAGTCGATAGTTTTTATTCTCCGGAACAAACACTGAAAACCCGAAAACACGGGTGAAATAATCCAACACAGGATTAAGAGATATCGGAGCAAAATAGCACAATACGTAATAACTAAAATACATGAAACCAAAACAATCCCGCACGAAACAAGGGCGGGACAACCTACTATAAATAAGGACGTCAATAAACTAAAATACACACAGGTGAAACTAATAAGACAAAACCAACAGACAAACGAAAAAGGGATCGATGGTGGCTAGTAGGACGGTGACGACGACCGCCGAGCACCGCTCGAACAGGCAGGGGAGCCAAACTCGGCGGAAGTCGTGACACCACCCATTTTCACCTACCTCATCCCCATACTGTTTTTATTTATTTATTTTTCTGCTCTTTTGCACACCAATATCTCTACCTTTACATAACCATCTGATCATTTATCACTCCAGTGTTAATCTGCATAATTGTAATTATTTGCCTACCTTCTCATGCCTTTTGCACACAATGTATATATAGACTCCCCTTTTTTCTACTGTGTTATTGACTTGTTAATTGTTTACTCCATGTGTAACTCTGTGTTGTCTGTTCACACTGCTATGCTTTATCTTGGCCAGGTCGCAGTTGCAAATGAGAACTTGTTCTCAACTAGCCTACCTGGTTAAATAAAGGTGAAATAAAAAAAATAAAAAAAATAGAGACAGAGTGAATTTTCATAGAGAACAAAGGAATTTCTTCCACCTCATAGAACTTGAGGTCCGAACAACATTCATGTTCCGGAGAAGGTATAAAAGATTGGTGAAGAATCCAGCTACAAACTGGTCCGTTTGGTGCAATTTTGTGGGGCTCATGGGAGACGGTTCGGCTACATTACCATAACGCTGTTTATATAATAGCCTCAGATATGAGGTTTACATCTAATTGTTGTATAAGAAAATTGTGTAATGTGATTTTGGACTTTTTAATGAAGGAAACTCCAATTCCATTTTGAGTTTAACTAATTCAGAGGACCGCCCATGAGCCCAGTTAAGGTCGGGCATCCTGGGACAGGCCCTTTTCTGCAATTCCGAATAAAACCCCACCTTGAGAATTTCTCAACAGACCATGTTTCTCTCCATTACGAGAGGACAAAGGTTGCAGAACAGCTTACCTTCGATAACGAGAGGGCCAAGGTTTGAGACCAGACTGCTGAATCTTTTAACCATCCCACATGGTTAAACTCTTAGACTATCGATACCGACAGAATAAGAACAAGGCTTTGATATTAATTACTAGTCAGCAGCTAGGAATTAGGTATCATTGAACGCGAAGACCGACAACCACCGAAACACCTATACATAACGACATGAATGAATGTCACTCTGAACTAACCATCTAACCACGACAGAGAGAGAGAGAGATGGACAATTCTACAAAATAAACTTTTCAACAGTGATCAAGACGACACACGGAGCGTAAATAAATATATATTGATTGCAATTGTTCCCAAATGAGTGAGCGTTCATGTGCAAAGGATTAGCATTTCAATTGTTATAATTATCACTCTGTAGTGACTTCTCATCGGACCCCCACTTCCCCTTTTGTCTAACAAGCAACCATGCCGGTTTAGCCCACTAGGGCACATTCTCCTATCATTTCTTGTCAGCATATTTACTTTGTTTGTGTGTGCACTTCTGTGATTGTTTAGTTAGTTATTAAATGAAATATTTAAGACAATTGATGTATGGATGAATCATAGTGAAGACTGGGTTCGTGCAGATAACCAACAATTTACGACGTTTGGAATGAGACTAAGGTGAGGGAAAAAAATAATTCATTAATTCAGAAGACTAATTGATCAGATATTAAAATATCTGAAAAGTTATATTAGGAAAATTCTAACTTTGTAATCTGAATATTTTCCTTGGTGCCCCGACTTCCTAGTTAATTACAGTTACACAATGAATCAGTTTAATCGAGTAATAATAATTACAGAGGATCTTTGATAAAAACGAAGTCTTAATTTAATGATAGTAAAGACACGACATATGTTACTGTTGAAATGCTAAACAACCCTAATGTCACACCCGGACCATAGTTTGCTTTGTATGTTTGTACGTTTTGGTTGGTCAGGGTGTGAGCTGAGTGGGCATTCTATGTTGCATGTCTAGTTTGTCTAGTTCTATGTTTGGCCTGATATGGTTCTCAATCAGAGGCAGGTGTTCGTCATTGTCTCTGATTGGGAACCATATTTAGGTAGCCTGTTTGGTGTTGGGTTTTGTGGGTGATTGTCCTTGTTCCTGTCTCACTTTGCGCCAGTATTAGGCTGTTTCGGTTTTCGTGTTACGTTTATTGTTTTTGTATTTGATTCGTGTTTACTTTGTTTTATTAAACATGGATCGCAATAGCCACGCCGCATTTTGGTCTGACTCTCTTTCACATACAGAAAACCGTGACACCTAAGGGTGGAGTGTTTCCGCACGACACAGATAAAGCTTAATGGTGTTGGGGAGGGTATGGTAGAAGTTGGTAGGGATTTGGAAAAAATCATGATTTATCGTACATTCCAGTACAGTAGGTGGCGGCATGCACTTAAACAGTTTGTTTGCGGACTGCCTTGACATCATAGAAGATGAAGACGAAGACGTAGAAGACAAAGAAATTAGTGCAGTTTGGAAGGTGCACGTTACATTAGCTGATTGAGTTGCGTCTGTTAGTAAATAATAAGCCTGTGTGTGAAGATCTTGAGTATAATTTAACATGTTGCATCAAGTTGAAGGGGAGGGGGGGATGAGGCAAAGATATGGTGCGTCTCCCACGTACACAACTCATTATTTCTTCGCCTCACACAAGTCAACAAAGTCGTTGTTTTTTTTTAAACATCCATTGCAAATGATAGTTCCTCATTATTTGAAAAATCTTTCCAACACTCCCTGCCTTGATAATCACCAAGCCTCGGTGTGAAAGAGCATAATAACATGATCTGATCCCATATATCCAGTGGAAACGTCTTTAAAAAACAGCTTTCTGTCCCGATCGCTGGTGCAGGAACAATGCAGGGCTCAGAATAGGCTAGTTGATACAATGTTGCTAAAGGCAACAGCTTTGGGCTGCACCCTGTGATGATTTGATACAATGTTGAACTTCACTAGCAATAGCTCAAGTCAAGACAATTAGAAAGGGAGGTGGACAGGCAGAAAAGACAGATGAATGTGATCAAAAGAACCATCATTTTCATCAAATCAAATTGTATTTGTCACATACGCCGAATACAACCCTACCGTGAAATGCTTACTTACAAGCCCTTAACCAACAGTGCAGTTCAAGAAATAGAGTTAAGAAAATACTAAATAAAATCAAAGGTAACAGTAGAATGACAGAATGACAATAACGAGGCTATATACAGGGGGCCCGGTACCGAGTAAATGTGCGGAGTACAGGTTAGTCATGGTAATTTGTAGGTATGGGTAAAGTGACTATGCATAGATAAACAGCGAGTAGCAGTTGTGTAAATAGTCTGGGTGATCATTTGATTAATTGTTCAGCGGTCTTATAGCTTGGGGTAGAAGCTGTTAAGGAGCCTTTTGAACCTAGACTTGGGGCTCCGGTACTGCTTGCCGTGCGGTAGCAGGGAGAATAGTCTAGCACTTGGGTGACTGAAGCCTTTGATTTATCATGGGCCCCATTTTTGGGCCTTCCTCTGACACCGCCTGGTATATAGATCCTGGATGGCAGGAAGCTTGGCCCCAGTGATGCACTGGGCCGAACGCAGCACCCTTTGTAGCTCTTTACGGTCAAATACCGAGCAGTTTCCATACCATGCGAAGATGCAACCGGTCAGGATGCTCTTGATGGTGCAGTTGTTTAACTTTTTGAGGATCTGGGGACCCGTGCCCTCTTCACGACTGTCTTGGTGTGTTTGGACCATGATAGTTTGTTGGTGATGTGGACACTAAGGAACTTGAAAGTCTCGACCGGTTCCACTTCAGCCCCGTCGATGTAAATGGGGGCATGTTTGTCCCTCCTTTTCCTGTAGTCCACGATCAGCTCCTTAGTCTTGCTCACATTGAGGGTGAGGTTGTTGGCCTGGCACCACACTGATAGGTCTTTGACCTCCTCCCTATAGGCTGTCTCATCGTTGACGGTGCGACAGCCTGAGGATCAGTGTGTTGTTGCCTACCCTTACCACCTGGGGGTGTTAGTAAATCCATGATCCTGTTGCAGAGAGAGGTGATCAGTTCCAGGGTCCTTACCTTAGTGATGAGCTTTGTGGACACTATGGTGTTGAACGCTGAGCTGTAATCAATGAACAGCATTCTCACATAGGTGTTCCTTTTGTTCCAGGTGGGAAAGGGCAGTATGGAGTGCGATTGAGATTGCGTCATCTGTGGCTCTGTTGGGGCGGTATGCAAATTGAAGTGGGTCTATGGATTCCGGGATGATGGTGGTGATGTGAGCCATGACCAGCCTTTCAAAGCACTTAATGGCTACTGACGTGAGTGCTACGGGGTGGTAGTCATTTAGGCAGGTTACCTTAGTGTTCTTGGGCACAGGGATTATGGGGGACTGCTTGAAACATGTGGGTATTACAGACTCGGTCAGGGATAGGTTGAAAATGCCAGTGAAGACACTTGCCAGTCGGCAAGTGCTCTGAGTACACACCCTGGTAATCCGTCTGGCCTTGTGAATGACCTGTTTTAAAGGTCTTGCTCACATCGGCTACAGAGAGCGTGATCACACAGTCGTCTGGAACAGCTGGTGCTCTCATGCATGCTACAGTGTTGCTTGCATCGAGCGAGCAGGATATTTTCTACTCTTTTTATTTGTCAGCTTGAGGCCTATGTATTTTACTTCGTTGATGATGGAAGTTATAAGCCTACTGCTTCACTGGCCTATAGGCTATCTCTGAGTTCTCTGCTCTCATTTCTTTAGCCACCAATGGATCAGAGTGTATCTATGTGTCCATATGGCATAGGCTAGTGCTCTCGACATAGTTAAGTTGTAACTCAATCAGCGAATGGGCTATATTGAAAAAACATAACGAATTCGGCAGGTCATTTGTTAATTAGAAAAAAATGTATCTTTTATAATGTCTACTTACAGTGCCTTCAGAAAGTATTCAGACCCCTTGACTTTTTCCACATTTTGTTACATTACAGCCTTATTCTCAAATTAACCTTTTTTTTTACTCAGCAATCTACACACAATAAACCATAATGACAAAGGGAAACATAGGCTTTTAGAAATTTTTGCAAATGTATTATAAAAAAAAAAAAACTGAAATACCTTATTTGCATAAGTATTCAGATCCTTTGCTATGAGACTCAATTTAGCTCTGGTCCATCATGTTTCATTTGATCATCCTTGAGATGTTTCTTGATTTACCCCCTGTGGTAAATTCAATTGATTGAACATGATTTGGAAAGGCACACACCTGTCTATTTAAGGTCCCACAGTTGACAGTGCATGTCAAAGCAAAATCCAAGCCATGGGGTCGAAGGAATTATCCGTAGACCTCCGAGACAGACATGTGTCGAGTCACAGATCTGGGAAAGGGTACCAAAAATATTCTGCAGCATTAACGGTCCCCAAGCACACAGTTGCCTCCATCGTTCTTAATTGTAAGAAGCTTGGAATCACCAAGACTCTTCCGAGAGCTGGCTGCCAGACCAAACTGAGGAATCGGGGGAGAAGGGCCTTGGTCAGGGAGGTGACCAAGAACCCGATGGTCACTCTGACAGAGCTCTAGAGTTCTTCTGTGAAGATGGGAGAACCTTCCAGATGGACGACCATCTCTGCAGTAATCCACCAATCAGGCCTTTATGGCAGAGTGGTCAGACGGAAGCCACTCCTCAGTAAAAGGCACATGACAGCCCTCTGTGTAGTTTTCCAAAAGGCACCTAAAGACTCTCAGAATATGAGAAACAAGATTCTCTGGCCTGAAGATTGAACTCTTTGGCCTGAATGCCAAGCGTCACGTCTGGAGGAAACCTTGCACCAGCCCTACGGTGAATCATGGCATTGTCAGCATCATGCTGTTGGGATGTTTTTCAGCAGCATGGGCCAGAAGACTAGTCAGGATCGAGGGAAAGATGAACGGAGCAATGTACAGAGAGAGCCTTGATGAAGACCTGCTCCAGAGCGCTCAGGACCTCAGCCTTGGGCGAAGGTTCACCTTCCAACAAGACAACTACCCTAAGCACACAGCCAAGACAATGCAGGAGTGGCTTCGGGACAAGTCTCTGAATTTCCTTGAGTGGCCCAGCCAGAGTTCGGACTTGAACCCGATCGAACATCTCTGAAGAGACCTGAAAATAGCAGTGCAGTGATGCTCCGCATCCAACCTGACAGAGCTTGAGATGATCTACATAGAGGAATGGGAGAAACTCCCCAAATACAGGTGTGCCAAGCTTGTAGTGTTATACTGTAAGCAGACTCGAGGCTGTAATCACTGCATAAGGTGATCCAACAAAGTACTGATTAAAGGGTCTGAATACCTATGTAAATGTTATGTTTTCATTTTTAATACATTTGCAAAAATGACTAAAAACCTGTTTTTGCTTTGTCGTTACGGGGTATTGTGTGTAGATTGATGAGGGGAAAAAAAACAATAAAATGTGGAAAAAGTTAAGGGGTCTGAATACTTTCCAAATGCGCTGTATGTACATATGGTGCTGTATATTGCGTTTTTACGTGTTAAAAGAGATACATCCAGATTTAGCTGCAATGCTTGCAGATGTGCCTAATATGCTGTGACCCTAATCAAAAAGTACACATTCTCACCACTGCTCGTTATTGAACCGGACACATGAAAGCAGTGCAATTGAAGTTTAGCCCTTTCTTGCAGTCAAATGACCTAGTGGCCTCATGGGTGGAATGTTATATGTATATATATATATAAAAAACTGTTAAACGCCGAAAATCTGCTGTTTCTAGGTCAAACGGTTTTTCAAACGGTTTTGTTATACTTCAGTCTTCTGTGATGTATATAACGTGTAATATTAGGATGCAACACTCAAAATGAAATAAATTTGAACTCTATATCTGACATGGTACAGGTGTCTTCTTTGTAAAAACCGTGTGTGTGAGGTGTACACTCTGTGTGACCCTGATTTAGCCCACTACAGTAAAAGGTTCATGCACCAACGCGAGCGCATCAGGCTGTAATTAGTAGATGACTCAAACTGTTGACTCATTTATACTCGCTTGTGTGCCCTATTTGGCCCGCGGGCCTTGACACATGTGCGCTAGCCTATTAGCCACGTTATGACTGACTTTTGATCATTGCCTCTTGCTAATTTGATTTTTATTGACATTCCCAACCTTAGTTAGAGTTGTCCATTTTCTTTGTTCAAAATATTGAGTGATTGAAACTGAAACAGTGCATCCCAATGGAGGCAGCAAACAATGTACCAGGCCACTGTGATTTACAACATAATAGCATTATTTTTGGACTACCAAGAAATGTATTGGAGAATTCTATGAATCATGCGTTGAACGGCATCCATTCTGTAAACAATGCCTTAACTCTCCATCATGGGGCGGAAGGGTGGCCTAGTGGTTAGGGCGTTGGACTAGTAACCGGAAGGTTGCAAGTTCAAACCCCCGAGCTGACAAGATACAAATCTGTCATTCTGCCCCTGAACAGGCAGTTAACCCACTGTTCCTAGGCCGTCATTGAAAATAAGAATGTGTTCTTAACTGACTTGCCTAGCTAAAAAAAGGTAAAATAAAAGTCATGGCCTTTCAAACCTATTTTTAAAACCTCTTATAAAGTTGGATTTGAAGCATTGTTTTACTGATAGTGTGACTGTCTGTCTGTTTTCATATCCGCAAAGTAGTTAAAACACTGTCAGTTCCACTTAAAAAAGACACATGTAATACTTGAGATAATAATTGAAGAGTTTCATTCCAAAACAGTTGAAGTCGGACGTTTACATACACTTAGGTTGGAGTGATGCTCTTATGCAGTGCCACTTACAGTATGTGGCAAAAGTGCATTGATCTTAAGATAGCTAGGTGACACAACCACATATCATAGTCAAATACTGCCTGATATGACAACTGCTCGGCCTCCGTACTCAAGGCACTACAGAGGGTAGTGCGAACGGCCCAGTACATCACCGGGGCCAAGCTTCCTGTCATCCAGGACGTCTATACCAGGCAGTGTCAGAGGAAGGCCCTGAAAACTGTCAGTCTCCAGCCACCCTAGTCATAGACTGTTCTCTCTGCTACCACAAGGCAAGTGGTACCGGAGCGCCAAGTCTAGGTCCAAGAGGCTTCCAAACAGCTTCTACCCCAAAGCCATAAGACTCCTGAACATCTAGTCAAATGGCTACCCAGACTATTCACATTGCCCCCCCCCCCCCCCCCCCCCCCCTCTCCACACCACTGCCATTCTCTGATGTCATCTATGCATAGTCACTTTAATGAACTCTTCCTACATGTACATACTACCTCAACTAACCGGTGACTCTGCACATTGACTCTGTACCGGCACCCCCCTGTATATATTGTTATTGAAGCGCTTCATAAGTAAGCGCTTCACTGTAAGGTCTACTACACCTGTTGTATTCGGTGCACGCGATTAATAACATTAGATTTGAAATACACAGGATACAAAAATTCCATTCCAGTTAAACAATGGATATATAAACGTTAAAAAAATATAAAATACATTTTTCATACACATCTAAAATGTAAGAATAAAATAATCTGAGAAAAGTAATATATTACACAGACATAAAGGTTCTCATAACCAATTATTTCAGACAAAACAACACAAATGTGGAAAATTGGTGAACATAGCGTTTTGGATAAACTCATAAATGAATCATCCCTAGTACAAAGACAGGGAATATACAGAAAATCAATGCCATAAATGTTTCTAATTTGCTTTTCATTTGTCATTCAATAGTCCATTTTTTTCAGTGAATTCAGTGAATCTTCCCTCGGGAAGATTATCTAGATTCAGATCAAGAAAATGCAGAAATGTGACTGTCGGTCTGGAAAATGTATGAATCTTGTACTTGTGTTTCATTGAGGATCTTGTCTTGGTTTTAACAGGAAATGCCTTGAATGTGAAATGTGATATGAAGTTAGATGATAAACTGATTATATCCCAGCCATAGACAGTGTTGCAGTGTTGCTGATGGAAGCAAATCCCTCAGGAAGATTATCTAGATTCAGATCAAGAAAATGCAGAAATCCCAACCGGTGCAAAATGTGACTGTCGGTCTGAAAAATGTATGAATCTTACTCAGAATTGTTATGACACATACATACAGACAGACACATATTCCAGTTACCTTTCCTATCGTTTTATTTTGTTGCCTATTTATAACTGCATGGCACTGTAGTCGAACCTCAGAGGCTCGTAAAATGACTTGTATGTGCAGGTAATGTGTTGACAACCTTGGAGTAATCAGATACATTATGGTTTGGCAACTCACCCTGATTCATGGAGGCTCAACACACTTCATACGGAGTTGTCTTCTAGATGCTCACTATTTGGAGTTGTCTTCTAGATGCTCACTATTTGGAGTTGTCTTCTAGATGCTCACTATTTGGAGTTGTCTTCTAGATGCTCACTATTTGGAGTTGTCTTCTAGATGCTCACTATTTGGAGTTGTCTTCTAGATGCTCACTATTCGGAGTTGTCTTCTAGATGCTCACTATTCGGAGTTGTCTTCTAGATGCTCACTATTCGGAGTTGTCTTCTAGATGCTCACTATTTGGAGTTGTCTTCTAGATGCTCACTATTTGGAGTTGTCTTCTAGATGCTCACTATTTGGAGTTGTCTTCTAGATGCTCACTATTTGGAGTTGTCTTCTAGATGCTCACTATTCGGAGTTGTCTTCTAGATGCTCACTATTCGGAGTTGTCTTCTAGATGCTCACTATTTGGAGTTGTCTTCTAGATGCTCACTATTCGGAGTTGTCTTCTAGATGCTTACTATTTGGAGTTGTCTTCTAGATGCTCACTATTTGGAGTTGTCTTCTAGATGCTCACTATTTGGAGTTGTCTTCTAGATGCTCACTATTTGGAGTTGTCTTCTAGATGCTCACTATTTGGAGTTGTCTTCTAGATGCTCACTATTCGGAGTTGTCTTCTAGATGCTCACTATTCGGAGTTGTCTTCTAGATGCTCACTATTCGGAGTTGTCTTCTAGATGCTCACTATTCGGAGTTGTCTTCTAGATGCTCACTATTCGGAGTTGTCTTCTAGATGCTCACTATTCGGAGTTGTCTTCTAGATGCTCACTATTCGGAGTTGTCTTCTAGATGCTCACTATTCGGAGTTGTCTTCTAGATGCTCACTATTCGGAGTTGTCTTCTAGATGCTCACTATTCGGAGTTGTCTTCTAGATGCTCACTATTCGGAGTTGTCTTCTAGATGCTCACTATTCGGAGTTGTCTTCTAGATGCTCACTATTCGGAGTTGTCTTCTAGATGCTCACTATTCGGAGTTGTCTTCTAGATGCTCACTATTTGGAGTTGTCTTCTAGATGCTCACTATTTGGAGTTGTCTTCTAGATGCTCACTATTTGGAGTTGCCTTCTAGATGCTCACTATTCAGAGTTGTCTTCTAGATGCTCACTATTCGGAGTTGTCTTCTAGATGCTCACTATTCGGAGTTGTCTTCTAGATGCTCACTATTTGGAGTTGTCTTCTAGATGCTCACTATTTGGAGTTGTCTTCTAGATGCTCACTATTTGGAGTTGTCTTCTAGATGCTCACTATTTGGAGTTGTCTTCTAGATGCTCACTATTTGCTTAAGATTAACATGACATGGGCAAAATGTCTGCCTCATATCGCACTGTTGCAATGATTTTCAAAAGTTTTGCCCAGTTCAATATACACTCAAAGGGTACTCATAACAAATTACAATATCTTTGTCTTGATTTTACATGGTTGATTTACTCAGAAATAAAACACTTAAACACTCCTGTATAAATATCTAATATTACCTTGAAAAATGTAACTATATAATTCATCAAAATGTGATTTTAGGGTTAACATAAATGTCCCTGCCAACCAATAATTCACGGGTATGTGCCTATGCTTTAAACCCCACCATAAAACACTCCATTACATGTTGCAACTGAGTATGAATGTGTAGTGGCAGATTGAAAATTGACCACATATTCACATTCTGATAAAAGCACCTCATTAAGTTCAGACACATGGAGCACTTCACTTCAGTCACTCTCTGTTGCTTTCACCCCCTCTCTTCCTCCCCCCTTTCCATCCCACTTTTTCCTCTCTGTCTCTCTCTCTGTCTCTCTCTCTCTTTCTCTGTCTCTTTCTCTGTCTCTCTCTCTCTTTCTCACTCAATCTCTCTCTCTCAAGCTCTCTCTCTCCTCCCCCCTTTCCATCCCACTTTTTCCTCTCTCTCTCTCTCTCTCTCTCTCTCTCTCTCTCTCTCTCTCTCTCTCTCTCTCTCTCTTTCTCTCTCTCTCTCTCTCTCTCTTTCTCTCACTCTCTCTCTCTCCATCTCACATGAATCGCATGTGACAGCACTCAGACTAAGTCATCATAATAATAATTTTAACAGTATGTGCAGTTTCTACAAACATTACACCAGATTCCACTATATGTGGCGCTTTTTAAATCCCCTGTTTTCTATGTGAATCACGCCTGTGGGTAAAAGATCCACCACCGTTTATTACACAAGTGGCATGGAAGCAGACAGGCGAATTAAACAACATCCGTTAGACTCACCCTGACAGCTTTGGCATCTTCACAAAGCTAAACACATCCATGTGCGCAGCAAACTGTGGTCTGTCCGTCCAAGGCTACAAATTGATCATCTACTTCAGGTAGCTGGCTCCATTGTCCCACTGTCTTTAGCGGTGGGGATAAATAATGCAGGGAGGAAAAAAAGCTGTAGCTTCCACAAGTCAGGTGGAGAGATTAGTCCTCTTGTCGGGGCTTCTGCACGGCTGAGTGATTGCTGTGTCCTCGCATCAGCGGCACAAATCCACAGCCTGTGGAAAAGGATCTGGCAGTGGCGCTTCCCTCGGCTACATCCTTCAAAGCATGCCTGGATCCGTTCGTTAAGCCACCTTCATTTAATTTCCATCGCAGTGGAATGATGTGCAGGGGCCGCGCAGTAACAACCGCTTTGAAGAGACACGGCGTGAGGGAGAGCGAGGGAGAGGCGTGAGGGAGAGCGAGGGAGAGGCGCACACAAACACAGAAAGAGAGAGGCAGACAGATAGAGTGAGGGGCGGGCAGGGAGAGAGGAAGAGAGAGAGATGGGATGTAGTGTGGCAGCTGGGGTTGTAGGGGGAATCTGGGGTTGTTTGGGGAAGCTGGGGTTGTAGGGTGGAATCTGGGGTTGTTGGGGGAAGCTGGGGTTGTAGGGGGAAGCTGGGGTTGTAGGGGGAATCTGGGGTTGTAGGGTGGAATCTGGGGTTGTTGGGGGAAGCTGGGGTTGTAAGGGGAAGCTGGGGTTGTAGGGGGAAGCTGGGGTTGTTGTTGGAAGCTGGGGTTGTAAGGGGGAAGCTGGGGTTGTAGGGGGAAGCTGGGGTTGTAGGGTGGAAGCTGGGGTTGTTGGGGGAAGCTGGGGTTGTTGGGGGAAGTTGGGGTTGTTGGGGAAAGCTGGGGTTGTAGGGGGGAAGCTGGGGTTGTAGGGGGAAGCTGGGGTTGTTGGGGGAAGCTGGGGTTGTAGGGGGAAGCTGGGGTTGTAGGGGGAAGCTGGGGTTATAGGGGGAAGATGGGGTTGTAGGGGGAAGCTGGGGTTATAGGGGGAAGATGGGGTTGTAGGGGGAAGCTGGGGTTATAGGGGGAAGATGGGGTTGTAGGGTGGAACCTGGGGTTGTTGTTGGAAGCTGGGGTTGTAGGGTGGAATCTGGGGTTGCAGGGGGAAGCTGGGGTTGTAGGGTGGAATCTGGGGTTGTTGTTGGAAGCTGGGGTTGTAGGGGGAAGCTGAGGTTATAGGGTGGAATCTGGGGTTGTAGGGGGAAGCTGGGGTTATAGGGTGGAATCTGGGGTTGTTGGGGAAATCTGGGGTTGTAGGGGGAAGCTGAGGTTGTAGGGGGAAGCTGGGGTTGTAGGGGGAAGCTGGGGTTGTAGGGACACAAATCACTGCTGATGGATGCAGCCGGCTCCCTCGCATTGCTCCTCTTCTCTAGAAAGGACAGTCTCATCAATTCCTCTCCTCTGGAAAGGACATTCTCATCAATTCCTCTAGAAAGGACATTCTCATCAATTCCTCTAGAAAGGACAGTTTCATCAATTCCTCTAGAAAGGACAGTTTCATCAATTCCTCCTGTCCTCTAGAAAGGACAGTTTCATCAATTCCTCCTGTCCTCTAGAAAGGACATGCTCATCAATTCCTGACATCATGTGTCGTGTTTTCAGAATGAAAGGAGATAATGAAGGAGTATTCACAGCAGCAGTGTGGGTGTTGCTCAGCAGGGAGAGAAGAGGTGAAAGAGAGAGAGAGAGAGCGATGAACTAAACAATAAATGAGCACCAAGAACATAGAGGAGCAGAGGGACTAGAAGGGAAAGATAACCTGTCATTCTGCTCAGTGGCTGGACAGCCAAGGAATGGCCATATGAGAGGACATGGCCATATGAGAGGGCATGGCCATATGAGAGGGCATGGCCATATGAGAGGACATGGCCATATGAGAGGACATGGCCATATGAGAGGACATGGCCATATGAGAGGACATGGCCATATGAGAGGGCATGGCCATATGAGAGGGCATGGCCATATGAGAGGACATGGCCATATGAGAGGACATGGCCATATGAGAGGACATGGCCATATGAGAGGACATGGCCATATGAGAGGGCATGGCCATATGAGAGGACATGGCCATATGAGAGGACATGGCCATATGAGAGGACATGGCCATATGAGAGGACATGGCCATATGAGAGGACATGGCCATATGAGAGGACATGGCCATATGAGAGGACATGGCCATATGAGAGGGCATGGCCATATGAGAGGACATGGCCATATGAGAGGACATGGCCATATGAGAGGGCATGGCCATATGAGAGGACATGGCCATATGAGAGGACATGGCCATATGAGAGGACATGGCCATATGAGAGGACATGGCCATATGAGAGGACATGGCCATATCAGAGGACATGGCCATATGAGAGGACATGGCCATATGAGAGGATATAGCCATTTGAGAGGATATAGCCATTTGAGAGGACATGGCCATATTTAACCAGCCATGCTGGTTAAGTGTGCCTTGAATTCTAAATAGATCACTAATGTGTTATCCATATGTGTTTTTTTATAACTTTTTTAAAAGTCTACTTGGTAAATATGTTATTTTTCTTGAACTGCACTGTCGGTTAAGGGCTTGTAAGTGTCACGACTCCTATCGAAGGTGGCTCCCCTTCCTGTTCGGGTGGCGCTCGGCAGTCGTCGTCACCGGCCTACTAGCGGCCACTGATCCCTTTTCCCCCTGTTCTGTTTATTAGTTGCACCTGTGTTTAGTTTAGGATAATTGGCTGGGCTTTATTTACCAGCCGGCCCGCCTGCTGGTTGAGTGGGATTATTTTCAGAGTACGTGTGGTCACGGTTGTCCGTGTCCGTGTGTCCGTGTGTGTGTGTGTGTGTGTGTGTGTGTGTGTGTGTGTGTGTGTGTGTGTGTGTATTTTTGCTGGACTGTTTAAGTTCCCCGTGTTTGGGGCGTTGGTTTGGGTTGGCGTCGTTTCACCGTTGTGATGTAACTAAAGTAGCGCTACCCTGAACTCTCTGCTTCCTGCGCCTGACTTCTTCCTCCACTACACCCCGGGCGTTACAGTAAGTAAGCATTTCACAGTAAATTCTACAATTGTTGTATTCGGCACATGTGGAAAATAGAGTTTGATTTGATTTCAGTCTGACCACTCGTGTCATGAGTCCTACATTGTAAATCGACTGAAATATTATAATTTTTTTGTACAGACCTCATTCATATTACATATTATTACCTGGTGCTATTCAGTGCAGCTAACCTATTAGGTGGAGGATAATAAAATGAGGATGTGCGATTAATCAATGGTGCTCCTTTATTTCCGGCAGCGTGTCAACTGCATTCTTCAAGCAATGGAGTCGTTTTTCACATGTTGAGTTTGAATCTTTTCCATGTTTCCTACAGTACCAGTCAAAAGTTATGGCACACCTACTCATTCAAGTGTTTTTCTTTATTTTTTACTATTTTCTACATTGTGGAATAGGAGTGAAGACATCAAAACTACGAAATAACACATGATGTAGTAACCAAAGAAGTGTTAAACAAATCAAAATATATTTTATATTTGAGATTCTTCAAAGTATCCACCCTTTGCCTTGATGACAGCTTTGCACACTCTTGGAATTTTCTCAACCAGCTTCACCTGGAATGCTTTTCCAACAGTCTTAAAGAAGTTCCCACATATGCTGAGCACTTGTTGGCTGCATTTCCTTCACTTTGCGGTCCAACTCATCCCAAACCATCTCAATTGGGTTGAGGTTGGGTGATTCTGGAGGCCAGGTCATCCGATGCAGCACTCCATCACGGTCCTTCTTGGTCAAATAGCCCTTACACAGATTGGAGGTATGTTTTGGGTCATTGTTCTGTTGAAAAACCAATGATGGGATGGCGTTTTGCTGCAGAATGCTGTGGTAGCCATGCTGGTTAAGTGTGCCTTGAATGCCTACAATGTAGAAAATAGTAAAAATAAAGAAAAACCCTTGAATGAGTAGGTGTGTCCGAACCTTTGACTGGTACTGTATATTCCAAGGAAAGGTTCCTATATTCCATGTAAAGGTTACTATATTCCATGTAAAGGTTCCTATATTCCATGTAAAGATTCCTATATTCCATGTAAAGGTTCCTATATTCCATGTAAAGATTCCTATTTTCCATGTAAAGGTTCCTATTTCCATGTAAAGGTTCCTATAGTCCATGTAAAGGTTCCTATATTCCATGTAAAGGTTCCTATATTCCATGTAAAGGTTCCTATATTCCATACAAAGGTTCCTATTTTCCATGTAAAGCCTTTGCTTTAAAAAAAATATACATTTTCAGTATGGTCTACGGAATTCATCATGTTGATGGATGTGAGGATATTAGCAAAGGAAACATATTAGAATGTAGCCTATGCAACCTTGGAACAGACTCAAAGTACCCCAGAGTCAGCCCACTGTGCATTCTCACATGCAAATGATGGATCACCGAATGTCTATTTTCCAATTGAGGAAGAATCACCCCTCATTAATTACAGTCTACACTACACACTTGGCCCTTGTGTCAAATAGCACCTAGAAGCCCTTGATATCATTTGATCCATGGGGTTTAATACTACTTCATGTTGCCTCCGTCATGCTGATAAAATGACCTCTTCTCCTTGTTAATGAAGGCTATCTATGCAGTCTCTGTCTCTCTCAATGTGCCATCGTACACACAATGCACTAAGAAGTAGCTAAAATAAATCCTAGTCTACTTATAATGTCTTGTATTAAACCAGCTATGTAGATGAAGGCACCAGCCACTACCACGGTCTTTCCTTAACCTTTACCAAATAATTACATTCTCATCTGACACATGGGAGATTGGCTATACACTGAGTGTACAAAACATTAGGAGCACCTGCACTTTCCACAACATAGACAGACCCGGTGAATCCAGGTGAAAGCTATGATCCCTTATTGATGTCACTTGTTAAATCCATGGGGAGGATTTTATATTTGGATTTATAGATTTTAAAGCCTTGAGACAAATGGATTGTGTATGTGTGCCATTCAGAAGGTGAATGGTCAAGACAAAATATTGAATTGTCTTTAAACGGGGTATGGTAGTAGGTGCAAGGTGCACCGGTTTGAGTGTGTCAAGAACTGCAAAGCTGCTGGATTTTTTTATGCTCTACAGTTTCCTGTGTATATCAAGAATGGTTCCCCAACCCTCAAAGGATACAACTGTGGAACACTATCGACACCTTGTAGAGTCCATGCGGGTAAAAGAGGGTGCAAGAGGGTGCAACTCAATATTAGGAAAGTGTTCCTAATGCGTTGTACACTCAGTGTATGTCAGTTATAGCTATTGACATTAAAGCAGACCAAGAGGGCACGATACCCCTATTTATTCATATATCCAACTCAGTTGGGTTGGAGGAAAAGTTGCAACTAATATGTAGGCCTGACAGAATATTAATCTCTTCAATAATATTATCCCACACTGGAATGTTAAATATAATATTGGATGCTTAGGCCAACATTTAAAACAATGTTTTGCAACCGTTCCCCTGCAGACACATAGCAACCATTCCATATTAAAATGCCACAGATTGTTAGTGTCTGGAGAGAGACTCAGAGTGCCTTTGCTAGGGGTGAGGCGTGCAATAAATAATGTTTGGTCCTCATGACTCATGACTAGGCTGCTGTCGTTAATGTAAGGCAGAAATGTACTTGATCAGAAAACCACATTACCCATGTAGCGCTTCCACATCACTAAGGACTTAACATGGACCACACACACACAGATGTGAAGAGGGCATGGCAGCGCCTCTTCCCCCTCAGGAGGCTGGAAAGATTTAGCATGGGCCCTCGGATACTCAAAAAGTTCTACAGCTGCACCATCGAGAGCATCTTGACTGGCTGCATCACTGCTTGGTATGGCAAATGCACTGCCCTTGACCGCAAAGCACCACAAAAGGGTGGTGCGGACAGCCCAGTACATCACTAGGACCAAGTTGCCTTCCATTAAGGACATCTACAGTGCATCCAGAAGATTTTCAGACCCCTTGACTTGTTCCACATGTTGTTACATTACAGCCTTATTCTAAAAATGTTTTTTTTTTTCCTCATCAGTCTACACACAATACCCCATAATGACTAAACTAAAACTGAAATGTAGACATTTTAGCTAATGTAAAAAGGTAAAAACTTAAATATCACATTTACATAAGTATTCAGACCCTTTACTCACCTTTGGCAATGATTACAGCCTTGAGTACTCTTGGGTATGACGCTACAAGCTTCTTCTCTGCAGATCCTCTCAAGTGCTGTCAAGTTGGAGAAGCGTCGCTGCACAGCTATGTTCGATCGGGTTCAAGTCCGGGCTCTGGCTGGGCCACTCAAGTACATTCAGACACTTGTCCCCGAAGCCGCTCCTGCGTTGTCTTGGCTGTGTGCTTAGAGTTGTTATCCTGTTGGAAGGTGAACCTTCGCCCCATTCTGAGGTCCTGAGCGCTCTGGAGCAGGTTTTCATTAAGGATCTCTCTGTACTTTGGTCCCTTCAGGATCAAGGGAAAGATGACTACTCTCCCAGTCCCTGCCGCTGAAAAACATACCCACAGCATGATGTTGCCACCACCATGCTTCACAGTAGGAATGGTGCCAGGTTTCCTCCAGAGGTGATGCTTGGCATTCAGGCCAAAGACTTCAATCTTGGTTTCACCAGACCAGACAATCTTGTTTCTCATGGTCTGAGAGTCATTTAAGTGCCTTTTTGGCAAGTGGGCTGTCATATGCCTTTTACTGAAGAGTGGCTTCCCTCTGGCCACTCTACCATAAAGACCCGATTGGTGGAGTCCTTAGAGATGGTTGTCCTTCTGGAAGGTTCTCCCATCTACACAGAGGGAAGGTCACCTCCCAGACCAAGTCCCTTCTCTCCCGATTGCTCAGTTGGGCCAGCTAGGAAGAGTCTTGGTGGTTCCAAACTTTTTCCATTTAAGAATAATGGAGGCCACTATGATCTTAGGGACCTTCAATGCTACAGGATTATTTTTTTTTACTCTTCCAGAGATCTGTTCCTTGACACAATCCTGTCTCAGAGCTCTGTGGACAATTCCTTCAACCTCATGGCTTGGTTTATGCTCTGACATGTACTGTCAACTGTGGGATCTAATATAGACAGGTGTGTGCCTTTCCAAATTTTTATTTATTTGATTTATTTCACCTTTATTTAACCAGGTAGGCAAGTTGAGAACAAGTTCTCATTTACAATTGCGACCTGGCCAAGATAAAGCAAAGCAGTTCGACAGATACAACGACACAGAGTTACACATAGAGTAAAACAAACATACAGTCAATAATAGAGTATAAACAAGTCTATATACGATGTGAATCATGTCCAATCAATTGAATGTCCCACAACTGGGCTCGATTCAAAGTTGTAGAAACATCTCAAGGATGACTAATGGAAACAGGATGCACCTGAGCTCAATTTTGAGTCTCATAGCAAAGGGTCTGAATACTTATGTAAAAATAGGTTTTTCTGTTTTATAAATTTGCAAAAAATGTATAACCTGTGTTCGCTTTGTCATTATGGAGTATTGTGATGTCATTGTGGACTAGTGTGATGTCATTATGGAGTATTGTGATGTCATTATGGAGTATTGTGATGTCATTAGGGAGTATTGTGATGTCATTATGGAGTATTGTGTGTATTTTGCTGAGATGTTTTATTGATTTAATCCATTTTAGAATAAGGCTGTAACTTAACAAAATGTGGAAAAAGGGGAAGGAGTCTGAATACTTTCCGAATGCACTATATACGAAGCGGTGTAAGAGGAAGGACCTAAAATTGCCTCCAGCCACCGAAGTTATAGACTGTTCACTCTGCTACTATCCAGTAAACAGTACCGGAGCATTGACTCTCGAACAAACAGCAAATCCATTCAGCATGCTATAAATTTGGGACCAAATACTAAACTTTTGACTACTTTAATACACATAAATTAATTTGCCCTATTAATTTTGGTCTTCTAAAATGAAGGGGCTATGTACTAAATCGCTGTAATTTCTAAACAGTTCACCTAGTATGGATGAAAATACCCTCAAATAATTAAAGCTGTATAATATCAACAACAAGAAATTCCCCCTTGTGTTACTATTTAATTGCATTATTATTTTTGAATTCTGTATTGTTGGGAAAAACTCGTAAGTAAGCATTTCCCGTTAAAGTCTACACCTGTTGTATTCGGAGCTTGTGACAATTAAAAATGATGATTTGATTTGAGACCTTGAGCCTCAGGAATCCTGATCCTCGAAGACTTGAACTTCTAAAGCTCATCAGTAACCAGTAAGGAAATTTCTCATTCTGCAGACGGTTGGTCAATAAAACAAGGAAAGCACAGCATCTTAACAGGCTCACAGACACAACAGTGTGAAATATAGAGCCATAACCATTTTAGGAATATTTGGAGCAGATCATATTCAGGTCCCCCTTACAAAATAGTACAGTTATACTGCAAAATTTCTGCAGTAAAGAAAACTGTGATATTTCGGACGCAGTTTTTGCAGCATGCTGCAGTAATACTGCACTCTAATCGTAGTTAGACTGCAAAATTACTGCAGTAAAGAAAACTGTGATATTTCGGACGCAGTATTTGCAGCATTCTGCAGTTATACTGTACTCTACAATATTTTTTTTTCGTAAGGCCCAAACACCCAGTGCATCTAGTACACCCAGATCAGATCAGTGAGTGGACCATGTCTGACAGCCTGCTTGATCTGCACACACTGTGTCCCATGGCTGTGGGAGAGAAGGAGAGACTCAGCGTATTTTGGGCTGTTTGTCCATTTGGGCCGCTGCCTGGCCCAGAGGCCAGCAGTGGCAGAGGATATTAAGGTCAGACAGGAGGACTTCTAGGGAGAGTGTGACCCAGGCCTCGAACCAATCAAAGCTTCCACTCTGATCCCTAACCTAGCTTCCTCTCTCCCTGAGCTCGTTTTAAAAAGAGCTGATTTCAGTCTTTGACGACACTGGGATATTAAAAATCCACCCTTGATAAGCTAAATTCTGCAAGTCCAGAGTTTGGCTCAAGTTGCTCGCTAAGAAAGCTAAAATAAGACCTATAAGCAGGAGGCTATGGAATAATCACATTGAGAATTTTAGCATATAACAGTGATTTAAGAACAGCACATACTCACACTTCTATAATCCCATTCAAGATATCAAAATGTTTCATTTGAGACCGATACTGCATCAGACTGTGAAGGAAAATAGTATTTGTACATGGTACTATGTATGTTTCTTGTTTAATGACCAACAGGGGCATAGGTCTAACACATTTTAATAAACAGATACTTCAGCTAGCAATATAATTGTGTGTAGTCATCCAAGGAATACCCCCAACCACCCAGTGTGGGTGGCGCATTGCCTCAAGGGTAATGTAGTCTTAATGTAATTAACAAATGACAACATACAGTGTCTCCCTTCGTTTAAAATAACCACTTTTCTTTGTAACTAAACATGGCACATATCAAATCTCATGCTAGAGTGCTTACTGAAGCCGTTGGACATTGTTCTAACTGCTTTGTTCATTACTGGAAGCATTTCACACTTCAGGGTTGGAATCCGGACGCTTCTCAGTCATTTGAGTGAATGGCTGAAGCCTTTAGAACTACTAGGTTTCATCTGAGTTGTTGTGACCCATGCTCCCCTTGAATCTCGTAGGACTGAGGGGAAACTTGTCTCTGCACACATCCTTGCTGTACATGATCTTCAGTAGGGCCGGGAAGATTCCAGTATCACGATACTGGTTACTGTCATGGCAAGGAAACAAAACACGAAGCGGATTTAACTTCTTTAGTACAACAGCCCTAACTTTGTAAGCAAATATCATTATGTTGTCATCCAGAGTCTCATGTATATATTTTCCAAGCTATAGGACACACTTCTTTAAATACAGCAGGTGTTTAAAGGACCAAGGAGTTTGGTCTGCTTCGTGTTTTCATTTTTTACAATGGAAAAAATATTGCGACACTGGTATCATCCAGGCCCTAATCTCCAGGTTTCAGTTCAGGCAAGTGTCTTGCGCTTTTGTCTCGTCGTTGTTTTTGTTTCTCTTCATGTTTCGCCTTTGCAAGTTTGACTTTGCGATCACCTCTGGGTGTTAGCAAGTCCTCATGAATGGGGACTGATCATCAGACTTTTTAGGAAATCCTTCTTTCCATCGTGTGCTTTTCACTGTTTTAACTGAACTCTCTTACTCTAAGCCATTGGACCTTGGGTAATTGGGGCTAGAGGTGTTGTGAATCCCCAGTCGTTGGTGAAAAATTGGAATTCAGAACTGGAGAACTGCAGGTAATTGTTGGAGTGCAACCCCATGTCTTGCGAAACAGTTTTCAGGTAGGTCAACACAGCTTCGAGGTAGTTGGCAGTTTTTCTACTTCTGGGTAGGTTGATTTAGTAGTCGGTAACAAAAATGTAGGGCTGGAGGATGTCAACGTTTGTCCTATCGTGATTAAATATCCACAAAACATTGTGATATATAGTACGATGGTATTGCCCACTATTCCCACCCCACTCTGGATGTTCCTGTCAAGGTTCTCTTTTTATTCACTTTTTTTCTCGCTAAAAAGGACCTCTAGCGCAAGCTCACCTGCTCACCTACAGGAAGGAAAAGCGGCATCATGACACATCCAATAATCCTGTTTTCTCCTTGGACAGTTGTTTTTCTGTGCAGGCTATCCGTTCAGTATTGTTTCTTTCAACTATGTCATTGTTTTGTCAGCTGCTGTCTCTCTTTTGATCTGCTCCATTCTCTCGACAGACACAGGAAGTGAAGGCTTGTCCATAGACTTATTGATAAAACCTGTTGCACGAGTAGGTGCTCGCCAGGAGTTCTTTCTCTATTTCTGCGTACCTTGTTTCTGCTCCTGTCAAGGCTCTGGATTCCCTGGATGCTCCAGTCAAGGCCCTGGATGCTCTAGATGCTCCTGTCAAGGCCCTGTATGCTCCTGTCAAGGCTCTGGATTCCCTGGATGCTCCTGTCAAGGCTCTGGATGCTCTGGATGCTCTAGATGCTCCTGTCAAGGCTCTGGATGCTCTAGATGCTCCTGTCAAGGCCCTGGATGCTCTAGATGCTCCTGTCAAGGCCCTGAATGCTCTAGATGCTCCTGTCAAGGCCCTGTATGCTCTAGATGCTCCTGTCAAGGCTCTGGATGCTCTAGATAATCCTGTCAAGGCCCTGGATGCTCTAGATGCTTCTGTCAAGGCTCTGGATGTATAAGCAATGGGTTGCCAGGTATCGACATGCTGTTGCAGAAGAACTGCTTCCAGGCCAAACTGTGACGCGTCTGCGGAAATCCTTGTGCTTTTATCTGTATTGTAGAACCTGAGCAATAGCTCTTCTGTGATTGTCTTTTTCAGGTTTGTGAAGTAGTTTGTTTGCTCATGGTACCATTCCCATTTGCTATTCTGTTCCAGAAGACATATGAGTGGTGACAGTTGAGTTATGAACTTTGCATGGTAGGTGATCATGCGTCTCACGTCGTCCTTGTTTTGCGGGCGCTCCTTGTTGTTTATGGCTGATGTTTTCCTCAGATCTTTCTGGTTAAGGCTGTTGCTGTATTGCCACCACACCGGAAGTCATAAGTCAGGGCCGCTGTAAAATTCCACATGACTGTTGAGTCACGGTATTCTCCTCTTATGCACTCTGGACGTGCGTTGGTAGTGCCTAACTCGCTAACGACCATCAGGTCGCTAATGGCCTGGAACACAGCACTCTATTGTCCCTCTAACCACTCTGACATCAATGCACATCTAATCGAATATCACGTCACACAGTTATCATCAAAACAGTATCATGCTTTTAAAACTCACCTCACTGTGATGATCAATTTGAAGAGAGAAGTTCAACTACAGGTTGAGACAGAGTGGAAAACATGGTTGTTGTGGATGTTGTTTCAAAGCCTAACTTAACTAAATGGACAGCTGTTTCTAAGGTGATGATTCATTCAGAACACCCATACTACTGTAGCTTGTGCAGACACACAGGCCACAATATGAGCCCAAGCCCACCCCAAAAATGGTTTATTAAAATAATGATTGTGTCATTAAACAATACCACGGCAAACTCGCATTTACCTTTGTTTAGTTTCAGGTTGACTTTCCGTGTCAGGTCCAGCACGCGTCTCACTCTCGCGTCGTGTTCTTCTTTTGTGGACCTCCGGACGATGATGTCATCCATCATGGGCTCTACTGGAATGTGCCTGAAGATCATGTGGATTGTTTTGTGGCAGACCTCTGGCACTGAGGGAATCCCGTATGGTAGATGAAGAATCTGTACCTGCCCTCAGGTGTGTTGAAGGTGCATAGGCTTGAGCTTGTGTCATCTATCTTAATTTGCCAGAATCTTGATGAGGCGTCAAGCTTACTGGACCACTTTGCCGGTTGCCAACTTCTCTAAGGTCTAGACGTATTCTGAGAATGCTGCTCTTTTTCACCACAATTACCAGTGAGTTTATCCAATCTGTGGGTTCATCCATTTTTTGTGATGATGTCCAACTTTTTCCAGGCGTCTGAGTTCCTCCTTGAGCTTTTTCCTCAGTGCAAATAGAACTTTTCTGCACAACTGGAGTAATTTTGTCATCAGTACATATTTTGTGTTCTCGATCAAATCCTTGTAGTCGGTCAGTAGTGGTTATTTTTTTTCGTTCTGTGATGTCACTACAAACACTCTTTCCACCAGATTGAGCTTTTCACATGCACTGATTCCTAGGATAGGCTGTACAGTCTTTTCCACGATCAGAAGTTTTGTACTGTTTTCCCTTGTGCTGTACAGTTACTATGCCGCTTCCTGTGCCTGGTACGTTCTGCCCAGTATAACCAGTAACCATGTTATTCACAGGGTGTGTTTTGCTCTTCACCTTCAGGAAACTAGAACTAGAAACACCTTCAGTGTTTTGTAGTCATCTATGAGACAACAGGTTTACCTGAGCTCCAGCAATGAGCTTGAATGGTATTATAGTTTCATTCACACAACTATGAAATAACCAAAAAACAAGTAAAAATATATGTTATATTTGAGATTCTTCAAAGTAGCCACCCTTAGCCTTGATGACAGCTTTGCATGCTCTTGGCATTCTGTCAAACAGCTTCACCTGGAAGGCTTTTCCTACAGTCTTGAAGGAGTTCCCACATGCTGAGCACTTGTTGGCTGCTTTTCCTTCACTCTGCGGTCCAAACCATTTCAATTGGATTGAGGTCGGGTGATTGTGGAGGCTAGGTCATCTGATGCAGCACTCCATCACTTTAATTATTGGTAAAATAGCCCTTGCACAGCCTGGCGGTGTCATTGTCCTGTTGAAAAACAAATTATAGTCCCACTAAGCGCAAACCAGATGGGATGGCGTTTCGCAGCAGAATGATGTGGTAAACCATGCTTGTTAATTGTGCCATGAATTCTAAATAAATCACTGACAGTGTCACCAGCAAAGCACCCCCACACCATCACATCTCTTCCTCCGTGCTTCACGCGGTAATCACACTGCAGAGATCATCCATTCACCTACTCTGCGTCTCACAAAGACACGGCAGTTAGAAAATCTGAAATTTGGACTCATCAGACCAAAGGACAGATTTCCACCAATCTAATGCTCGTGTTTCTTTGCCAAATCAATTCTCTTCTTCTTATTGGTGCCCTTTAGTTCTGGTTTCTTTGCAGCAATTCCACCACGAAGGCCTGATTCACGCAGTCTCTTCTAAACAGTTGATGTTGAGATGTGTCTGTTACTTGAACTCTGTGAAGCATTTATTTGGGCTGCAATTTTTGAGGCTGGTAACTCTAATGAACTTATCCCCTTCCTTTCCTGTAGCGGTTCTCATGAGAGCCAGCTTCATCATAGCGCTTAATGGTTTTTGTAACTGCACTTGATGAAGTTCTTGAAATTTTCCAGATTGACTGACCTTCATGTCTTAAAGTAATGATGGACTGTCGTTTCTCTTTGTTTATTTGAGCTGTTCTTGCCATAATATGGAATTGGTCTTTTACCAAATAGGACTATCTTCTGTATACCACCCCTACCTTGTCACAACATAACTGATTGACTCAAACACATTAAGAAGGAAGAAAAATGTTCAAAAACATTTTGGTTACTCCACTACATGGAGTCTTATGTGTTATTTCATGATTTTGATGTCTTCCCTATTATTCTACAATGTAGAAAATATATATGTATATATTTAAAACCCCTTGAATGAGTAGGCCTGTCCAAACTTTTGACTGGTACTGTATGTCAGTAATGTTCATGTTTTTGGGGTGACGAAGTCTTAATCGCCCCATTTTACATCTACCTAAGATTTATTGTGCATCAATTAGCAGTTTTGCTGAAGTTTGACTATGGGCACAAAAGCTACCATTAATTTGTCCAACATCAACGTTGGTTTGCTAACATTAGCTGTGCCAGTCCACTGAAATCATCTTTGACTCGAACAACACTGCTAATTTATGCTAATTATGAGGTTTAATGATGCAGCTGTTGTTCTGCCATGAGTAATTGCAGTAGCCTCCCGACGATACGATCGAGGAGAAACATGCTGATCTACAGCGGTCTACAGCGCAGCGGTCTAAGGCACTGCATCTCAGTGCAAGTGACGTCACAACAGTCCCTGGTTCGAATCCAGGCTGTATCACATCCGGCCGTGATTGGGAGTCCTTTAGGGCGGCGCACAATTTGCCCAGAGTCGTCTAGGTTTGGCCAGGGTATGCCGTCATTGTAAATAAGATTTTTTTTTAATTAACTTGCCTAGTTAAATAAAGGTTAAATAAAAAAATGTAAAATAAAATCGACTGAGTGATTTCTGATAACAGTCGGTTCCTCTTAATTGCGGGGCTGCATGTCTACCACTTCAGCGTAATTTAAACAGGCTAATGCAAAAATGTTATGTCATCTACAGTGCATTCGGAAAGTACTCAGACCCCTTGACTTTTTCCACACTCTGTTATGTTATAACCTTATCCTAAATAGTTTTTTTCCCATCATAAATGTACTTTTTAGACATTTTTGCAAATTTATAACAAATCTAAAACTTAAATATTACATGTGTATTCAGACCCTTCACTCAGTACTTTGTTGAAGGACCCTTGGCTGTGTGCTTAGGGTTGTTGTCCTGTTGGAAGGTGAACACAGTCTGAGATCCTGAGCGCTCTGGATCAGGTTTTCACTAAGGATCTCTCTGTACCTTGCTCTGTTCATCTTTCCCTGAAAAACATCCCCACAGCATGACGCTGCCACCACCATGCTTCACCGTAGGGCTGGTGCCAGGTTTCCTCCAGACATGACACTTGGAATTCCATCCAAGAGTTCAATCTTGGTTACACCAGACCAGAGATTCTTGTTTCTGACGATCTGAGAGTTTTTAGGTGCCTTTTGGCAAACTCCAAGCGGGCTGTCATGTGACTTCTACTGAGGAGTAGCTTCCGTCTGGGAACTCTACCATAAAGGTGGAGTGCTGCAGAAATGGTTGTCCTTCCGGAAGGTTCCCTAATCTCCACAAAGGAACTCTGGACCTCTTTCAGAGTGACCATCGTGTTCTTGGTCACCTCCCTGACCAAGGCCTCCGATTGCTCAGTTTGGCCGGGCGGCCAGCTCTCGGAAGAGTCTTGGTGATTTCAAACTTAAGAATGATGGCGGCCACTGTGTTCTTGGGGATCTTCAATGCTGCAGAAATGTTATGGTACTCTTCCCAAGATCTGTGCCTCGATACAATCCTGTCAATTCCTTTGACCTCATGGCTTGGTTTTTGCTATGACATGCACTGTCAACTGTGGGACCTCATATAGACAGGTTTGTGTCTTTCCAAATCATGTCCAATCAATTGAATTTACCACAGGTGGACTCCAATCAAGTTGTAGAAACATGTCAAGGATGATCAATGGAAACAGGATCTACCTGAGCTCAATTTTGAGTCTCATTGCAAAGGGTCTGAATACTTATTTAAATAAAAAAATGTTTACTGTTTATGCATTTGCTAAACAAATTAATAATTGATGCGCCTGTCAAGGCTCTGGATGCTCTAGATGCTCTTGTCAAGGCTCTGGGTGATCTTGTCAAGGCTCTAGATGCTCTTGTCAAGGCTCCGGGTGCTCTGGATGCTCTTGTCAAGGCTCTGGGTGCTCTAGATGCTACTGTCAAGGCTCTAGATGCTCCTGGCAATGCTCTGAGTGCTCTAGATGCTCCTGGCAAGGCTCTGGGTGCTCTTGTCAAGGCTCTGGGTGCTCTAGATGCTCCTGGCACGGCTCTGGGTGCTCTAGATGCTCATGTCAAGGCTCTGGATGCTCTTGTCAAGGCTCTGGGTGCTCTAGATGCTCCTGGCAAGGCTCTGGGTGCTCTAGATGCTCCTGGCAAGGCTCTGGACGCTCTAGATGCTCTTGGCAATGCTCTGGGTGCTCTAGATGCTCCTGGCAAGGCTCTGGATGCTCTAGATGCTCCTGGCAAGGTTCTGGATGCTCTAGATGGTCCTGGCAAGGCTCTGGATGCTCTAGATGGTCCTGGCAAGGCTCTGGGTGCTCCGATCAAGGCTCTGGATGCTCTAGATGCTCCAGGCAAGGCTCTGTATGCTCTAAATGCTACTGTCAAGGCTCTGGATGCTCTAGATGCTCGTAGCAAGGCTCTGGATGCTCTAGATGCTCCTGGCAAGGCTCTGGGTGCTCCGATCAAGGCTCTGGATGCTCTAGATGCTCCAGGCAAGGCTCTGGGTGCTCCGATCAAGGCTCTGGATGCTCTAGATGCTCCAGGCAAGGCTCTGGACGCTCTAGATGCTCCTGGCAAGGCTCTGGGTGCTCCGATCAAGGCTCTGGATGCTCTAAATGCTCCTGTCAAGGCTCTGGATGCTCTGGATGCTTCGGTCAAGGCTCTGGATGCTCTAGATGCTCCTGTCAAGGATCTGGATGCTCTGGATGCTCCTGTCAAGGCTCTGGGTGCTCTGATCAAGGCTCTGGATGTATAAGCGATGGGTTGCCAATAATTGAATCAATCAATCATGGGTAGCGGGAAGGTTTCTCACTTTTTCTGTGGCTTAAACAACTAGGCTCGTAATTTAACCGTTTTATTTTCTATTTACAGATGGCATACAAGTTTGTTATTAAGGCACATGAAAGTTCACATGTTCGAGAAGGCATTTCTGCCCCCATAAAAACATTTTGATTTTACGTTCAAAATGGCTCTCCTTTGAAGTAGTGATCCGCGACATATGCCTAGTTTCCTGAAATGAGTCACAAACCAGTGCTGTAACCTAGCCACAACAGTGCTGTGACCTAACCACAATTGTGCTGTGACCTAGCCACAACAGTGCTGTAACCTAGCCACAACAGAGCTGTGACCTAGCCACAACAGTACTGTGACCTAGCCACACCAGTGCTGTAACTTAGCCACAACAGTGCTGTAACTTAGCCACAACAGTACTGTGACCTAGCCACAACAGTGCTGTAACTTAGCCACAACAGTGCTGTGACCTAGCCACAACAGTGCTGTAACTTAGCCACAACAGTGCTGTGACCTAGCCACAACAGTGCTGTGACCTCGCCACATTGGTGCTGTGACCTAGCCACAACAGTGCTGTAACCTAGCCACATTGGTGCTGTAACCTAGCCACATTGGTGGCAAACTAGCTGCACTTTGTTTTGTTTTTCGTTTTTTCAATTGACATTTCTTTTATATATATCCATAAAAATGATGCCAAGTGATTAATGATTTCGACTGGCTGAGAAACACTACCTGCCTCTGTCTCGTCCTGACACGTTCATTACTATGGGACAGCTGAATATTGAAACAATGTTGCAAATGTCGGAGAGACAGACAACAAGGTTTATACAAATCTCTGCTGTTGAAAACTAAATGTTAGTCTAAAAGAAATGTGAGATAATGTCTAGATGCTTTCTACAGTGGAGATCAAGTTCATAAATTGCCTGGCTGGGCTGATGAGACAGTGGATTGCGCAGTCAGATGGAACAGAGTAAATTGGCATTTTAACGTCATAGATTTAGCCAGTGGTAATGCGGTTTTAACAAATCAGCATTCAGGATTAGAATCACCCGTTGTGTAAAGCGTGTTTGGACTTAGGAGGTTCCATCTGTCAATGCAACCATTTACATAACATCAATGGAAAGTACAATCATCACATGGCCAATTACTGTGACATCACCGACACCCACCCAGTATCCATACTCAACATTCTCTAGAGCAAGGGTTCCCAAACTCGGTCCTGGGGCCCACCCTGGGTGCACAGCTGATTCAAATAACCAACTCATCATCAAGCTTTGAGGATTTGAGCTGTGTAATGCTAGGGCAAAAATCTCAGGGGAATCTCACAGGACCGAGTTTGGGAACCCCTGCCTTTGAGACTAATCCGATCAAATAAAGAGGGGAATGACATGGTACACAATATAAATCTTGTTCTCAGTTGGTTTTTATATGTTGTCATTTGTAGACTTAACATTTTATAAAATGAATCCACAATCCTAAATCTAATCCTAAACAATTGTCTATTAATTAATCACTAACACAGATGTTAAAAGTTGAAAATGTTGCCGTTTTTTTTTGTGTAATCAAACAATATTAAGCTAGTCAGAGAATATGGAGATAACACAGTGAAATCATCATAGAGTTGGTCATTGAGGATGCATCAAAGTACAATACAGAACTGCTCATTTATTAGGACTGGAAATCTCTACTCACTGAATGACTGTGAAGACTCCAAGTTCATTGTCATCTGGGTCCATAGCTAATGACAGGCCTTGACATAGCCCTCGTTTTCCTCTCCTCTCCTTCCGTCTCTCCATACCGATCCTTTTCACCTGCTCTGCTCCTTCACTTCTCTCTCCAGAGTCTGTCTGTTCCACGCTCTAGCAGGATTTACCATAGGCGACTGACTGAGCTAACCGGCCTGCCTGAACCAGCTGTTTTCACATACTGTGGTCCTGTCCCAGTCAGGGAGAGAGAGAGGTGCCCTCAGGGCAGGGACCCAGCTTGTCTCTTCTGCCTCAGTAATAAAATAACATCACATTCCGGGCCAGTGCGTCAGAAAGCAAAGAGGGATCAATGGTGAACAGCTGGAAACCAATGGGTGGATGTGCTGGTGCACTTCTGTTCCTTCACTAAGGAAAAGGCACAAATACAATTATTTATTTATTATTTAATTATTTTATATACAAAAAACATGTCTGTCGTTCTATAGACTGGGTGTCTATTTGGTATTCCAATAATGAATAACGTCTGTATTATCAGGTGTTCAGATTATGGGATTGTCAGGGCAGCATGCCCCCTTAAAGCTGCAGCATTACAGCATTATGACAGCATTATAATAGTTCATTCTGGGTTATGCTGAGCAGATGCTCTCATGACTGAATGGCATATGCAGTTCTCCATTAGAAGAAGCCTGTGTAATGAAGTGAAGCAGTTCTCCATTAGTTATGAAGTGAAGCAGTCCTCCATTAGTTATGAAGTGAAGCAGTCCTCCATTAGAATAAGCCTGTGTTATGAAGTGAATGAGTTCTCCATTAATTATGAAGTGAAGCAGTCCTCCCTTTAGTTATGAAGTGAAGCAGTTTTCCATTAGTTATGAAGTGAAGCAGTTTTCCATTAGTTATGAAGTGAAGCAGTTCTCTATTAGTTATGAAGTGAAGCAGTCCTCCACTAGTTATGAAGTGAAGCAGTTCTCCATTAGTTATGAAGTGAAGCAGTTCTCCATTAGAAGAAGTCGGTGTTATGAAGTGAAGCAGTTCTCCATTAGTTATGAAGTGAAGCCGTTCTCCATTAGTTATGAAGTGAAGCAGTTCTCCATTAGTTATGAAGTGAAGCCGTTCTCCATTAGTTATGAAGTGAAGCAGTTCTCCATTAGTTATGAAGTGAAGCAGTCCTCCATTAGAAGAAGCCTGTGTTATGAAGTGAAGCGTGTGTGTTTTGCCTCTGGCAAATTCCACAGTAAGGGATAACAATTTTACTGAGATTTCACACTTTAAAATGTATGCCAAACAAAAAACATTCATTACAAAGTTTAGCAACATACAACTCAATGCACAAGGACTACTTTGATTAATTTATACAGGCATGTTCACAAAAACACATGTACTGGAAGAACTGTGCAGATTTGGTAACAGAATTACGGTTAGATCTCCCTCTGGTTTTTACGCGACCATGTTGTCCAAAAACGGTTATCTATCTGCTACAAATTAAGATTCAAATATACAGTATGGGGTGAAAGAACAGTCAGCTAAAACATGACACATTTAGTTTAAAAACATTTATTTTGATTATTGAACCACAGTAATGTAAGGGATTTCCTCCTCTTCTTCCGAAGAGGAGAGGCGAGAAGGATCGGAGGACCAATATGCGGCGTGGTAAGTGTTCATGGTTCTTTAATCAGAGAAACTATACATGAACCGAATGCAAACCAAGAAACGTGAAAACCCGAAAACAGTCCCGTGTGACACAAACACTGACACAGGAGACAACCACCCACAAAATACCCAAAGAATATGGCTGCCTAAATATGGCTCCCAATCAGAGACAACGATAAACACCTGCCTCTGATTGAGAACCACTCTAGGCAACCATAGACTTACTTAGACAACTACACTGAACACAACCCCATAAATCTAATAAACCCCTAGACAAGACGACACACAATAAATCACCCATGTCACACCCTGGCCTAACGAAAATAATAAAGAAAACCACAGATAACAGGGCGTGACAAGTAAATGAAGTGTATTTACATCCGGTAATGGAATTATGGTAACGGAATATAATCGCAGGTCCCTGATCTGTACTATACAGAAATGTAGAATTATGGATATGAGTATCATTCTCTTCATGGGGGTGTATCCTGAATAGGTACACAAAGGTAGAAATATGCAATATCCTTCTTTTGCCATATTTGGGTATTATTCTACACACTAGCTCTTATTGTTATGAGCTCCGCCCCGAAACAAGACCTCATTTGGTTGTTCGGTACCAGACCGATACTGAAACAATCATAGATGTCTATATTTCACCAGTTTGAACATCACAGTACAGCACAGTAGAGTTCAGTACAGTACAGTACAGTACATGCAGTACAGTACAGTACATGCAGTACAGTACAGTACATGCAGTACAACATGCAGTACAGTACGATACAATACAGTGCATTATACAGTACTCTAGGGTGCTCTACTGTACTTTACTGAATTCTACTGTTCTGTACCGCAGTGTTCTGTCCTGTTCTGTACTGTTCTGTACTGTAGTGTATTGTACCTTGCTGTTCTGTACTGTGCTCTACTCTATTGTGCTTGGAGTGACCAAATTTCAACTACTTATCAACATATATGGATGTCTTTTGTCGGTTGGTGTTCATTGGGTGAGGATGCTTGTTACAGTAAATGGAAAGAAGGCAGGTGATAGGTGTCATGGTTGGTAAGAGCCAGGAGAGGTGACATTCATTGGAGAGAGAGCGAGATAGAGTGGTGGAGAGAGAGAAGGAGAGTGAGGGGTTGTCCAGACTGTTTTCACAGTCTTGCTTTGACCACCAGATGACAGAAAGCAGGGTTGCAACTATCACTGATGATGGAGGGGACATTTTATTTTTATTTTTTACCTTTATTTATTTGTGTTTTTTTACCTTTATTTAACTAGGCAAGTCAGTTCTTATTTTCAATGACGGCCTAGGAACAGTGGGTTAACTGCCTGTTCAGGGGCAGAACGACAGATTTGTACCTTGTCAGGTTGGGGATTTGAACGTGCAACCTTTCGGTTACTAGTCCAACGCTCCAACCTCTAGGCTACCTTGCCGCCCCATGTCCCCTCCACATTCTGAAATATCATTTTTTGTCCCCCCCCCCCAGTTTTATCATTGGAATGTGATTAAAAAAACAAGGTAGGTTGTGCTTTAAGACCATGCGGATGCCTCCGAGTGGTCGGTCGGGTAGGCTATTTGCAGTGTTTATAAAACTGGATAAAAAATAATAATACAAATAAAGTTACGCCCCCCTCCCTTTTCTAAAACCAAAGTTACACCCCCCTCCCTTTTCTAAAACCAAAGTTGCGCCCCTGACAGAAAGACCAAAAAATGTGTTATGTGCTGAACCCAATAGTATGCCTGTGGAAAGGAGGGCAAGGGGTAGGTGACCCAACTGTGGGTTGTGACTACTAGGATCTCCCATTGTAGCCAATTATTTTGCGGTAATTGCGTTACCAATTTGCTAACAGAATTACATGTTTTAATCACTTAGTAATTCAGAAACAAACTTGAAATCAGTAAAAACACTAACTAATTGGTAGTTCTACATTGTTACTTCTGTGAACTTTCATTATCCTCCCTCCTCATGAGGGAGAGACGTTTGAAAATATCTTAAAGATATGTGGGGTTTTTGTTAACGGAATTACAAGGCACAAGGCAATATTTCTTAAACTTACTAAAGGCAAATACGCAGTGGTGTAAACTAAGTAAAATTACTTTAAAGTACTACTTAAGTAATGTTTTGTGTATCTGTACTTTACTATTTATATTTTTTACAACTTTTACTTTTACTTCACTACATTCTTAAAGAAAAGAATGTACTTTTTACTGCGTACATTTTCCCTGACACCCAAAAGTACTCTACATTTCTACATTTCAAATGCTTAGCGAGGACAACAATATGCTCCAATTCACACACCCATAATGTGTTGTCATCCCTTCTTTTGATCTGACGGAATCAATAAACACAAATACCCCATTTTTAAATTGGCCCCTGGCTGTCCCCAAAAATAATTAAACATAATAAAAAGACAGAATCGTGCCGTCTGGTAAAATAAGGAATTTGATTCCTAAAATTTTTCTTTGACTTTTACTCAAGTATGACAATTGAGTACTTTTTCCACCACTATACTTAAGTACATTGAAAACCAGATACTTTTTCTCAAGTAGTATTTTACTGAGTTACATTCTCTTTTACTTGAGTCCTTTTCTATTCAAATCAAATCCAATTTTATTGGCCAAATACACATATTTAGCAGATGTTATTGTGGGTGTAGTGAAATGCTTGTGTTCCTAGCCCCAACAGTGCAGTAGTATCTAACAATTCACAACAATACATACAAATATACAAGTAAAAAGTGGCATTGACTAAAATACTGTATAGAATATAGTATATACATATGAAATTAGTAAAGTAGTATGTAAACATTATTAAAGTGACTAGTGTTCGGATCACGAATAATTTCATATTCAAACATTTAAATTGAACAACAATGTGAATCCGATAACTCTGATGTGTAGACTTTCCACTGTGGAGTTTATTTCATCTTATCATTGATGAGAATGTCTCAGATGACCACCGAACTGACATCCTATTCATTAAGTACCACTGCATATGTTCAATTGGTCGGATTACCAGAATATAGTTCATTTCCCCCCACCTTCTGATGTTCCTAGAATCTCTATGTTAATTAACCAAGGGTTTTGCAAATGTAACATCAGTAGGGTAGAGAGAGGAAAAAGGGGGAAAGAGGTATTTATGACTGTCATAAACCTACGTCATGACAGTGGAAACAACATCCTCTATACACTTCCTGATGATCTTGAGGCATGGATTCCGATTGGTCAGACCAACGTTGAATAGACCTTAGCACGGGTACTTCCTGTTTTACTTTCTGCCTATAGGAAAGGAGGAGCAAGTGTTTTACCAAAGTGTTTTACCTAGAGCGAGTGTCATGACTTCTGCCGAAGTCAATGACTCTCCATGTTCGGGCGGTGCTCGGCGGTCGACGTCACCGGTCTTCTAGCCATCATTGATCATGTTTCATTTTCCATTGGTTTTGTCTTGTCTTCCTACACACCTGTTTCCAATCCCATTCATTAATTGTTGTGTATTTAACCCTCTGTTTCCCCTCATGTCCTTGTCAGAGATTGTTTATTGTTATGCTCGTGTTTTATGGATTGGTGCGTGACGGGTTCTTGTACCCACGTTTATTTTATGATGTACTTTGGTTTTGGAGTTTATGTGTTACGTTATTAAACTACTCCATTATACTAAGTTTGATTCTCCTGCGCCTGACTTCCCTGCCACCTACACACACGACATGACAGCGAGTACTTCAGTCAATTGTTAAAATCCCCAACTACTGTTAGGATTGTGTATTGGAGGCGAAGTCAGGTGCAGGAGAGCAGAGCGTAGTGAACAGGCGCACTTTTTATTCCGGTCAAAATGACAGCACAAAGTAGCATAAAATATGCCCAAAACACGGAACATAGACAAAAAGTAATGCGAGTAACAATATCCACAATATCAAAATACACGTAACACAAACAATCCTACACAAAGACATGATGGGGAACAGAGGAAAACATACATATGAATTGATTGGGGAATGAAAACCAGGTGTGCAGGGAACAAGACAAAACAAATGGATATATGAAAAACGGAGCGGCGAATGCTAGAAAGCCGGTGACGCCGAACGCCGCCCGAACAAGGAGAGGAACCGACTTCGGCGGAAGTCGTGACAGCTACCATTATTTTATTTTATTTTTATTGAACCTTTATGTAACTCGGCAAGTCAGTTAAGAACAAATTATTATTTGCAATGACAGCCTGCACCGGCCAAACCCAGACGATGCTGGGCCAATTGTGCGCCGCCCTATGGGACTCCCAATGACTGCCAGTTGTGACTCCCAATCATGGCCAGTTGTTATACAGCTTGGATACAGCCTATACAAAATAAATGCACCCTCTGGATATGTCGTTTCCAGTTTGCATAATGTCCAGTGTAGTCGTCATGGTATCAGCTTGAGGGAGAATATACACGGCTGTGACTATAACCGAAGAGAATTCTATTGGGAGGTAATACGGTCTGCATTTGATTGTGAGGTATTCTTGGTCGGATGAACAAAAGGACTTGAGTTACTGTATGTTATCACAATCACACCATGAGTAGTTAATCATGAAGCATACACCCCCGCCCTTCTTCTTCAGGGAGAGTTTTTTTATTCCTGTCTGTGCGATATACTGAGAACCCAGCTGGCTGTATGGACAGGGACAGTATATCCGAGAGAGCCATAATTCTGCACAACATGTATGTCATAGTCCCTGATGTCCCTGAGATCTTCACCCTGAGCTCGTCTACTCCAGAGACTGAACATTAGATAGTAATATACTTGGAAGCGGTGGATGGTGTGCATGCCTCCTGAGTCAGACTAGAAGTATACTCCGAATACTTCTTCTCCGCCGATGTTGTCTACAAACCCTTTTCTATCTGTTTGACCAGAAATCAAAGCCTTTGCTTATTCACATTTTTGGGGATGGAAAATGGTTGAAAAATATTGACTCTTAGCCATTCATTTGACGCCCAATTTGATATGCTCCTATGAACTTCTCATGTTGGTGCTCATGGATCCTTCTAGATGGAAATGCCCCTCTCTGCAATCAAAGACAATTTCAATTACATAACAGATCGGCTGTCATGTCGGTTTTGGACTGCGGTCTATGAGCACTGATCAGTTACTGTATGATCAAGATGTTGAATGGGTAGGTACAGGCTAGGAATCACCAATTGTTGGACATCTGTATATTTTACCTCAGAGAGTGCCATAACAACACATGACATCATATATAATACTTCTACGTGCACCCCTCCCCTTTTTTCATTAGTATAAAGTTAAGGATAAACACATGGCCTAGGCCGAGGTCAAAAATGTATTTCCCCCTGTGACATGAATACCTGACATGAAGCCATCCAGTTGTGTCCTGCCACTGGCCCCTGGGCCACAGTGAACTGCATCACTGGGTTCTCTTTCAACGACACAGAGACCACAACGCACACCATTTATTCCCAGGATGCTTTGGGGGCCACTCCACATGAGGCAACCCTGCTGATCTTTCTGTAGGCCTTAATTCATTGCTAGCCTACATGTAAAGGTCAGGTCAGTATTCACCATGGTCATCGCCACAGTAATGATCATGGATGGTTTGAGACTGAAAAAAAAAATGCCAGTGTGTGGGAAGTATAGCCTAAATCATCAGCTGCCTTCCGCCATACAAAAAATACTGTACCAGCTAGCATGGTTGTCACACTAAGTTCCAAAATTCAGAATGATGAACCACACTCTTAAGCCATAAAATAAACAAGGTTGGTACACTAGTACTCGTACGTACAATAGTCAGCAAGCACACCGAAATGCCTTCTATGTAGCTATGTGACAGACTTGAGAATGTCTACCAATCAACAGATAAGGAGTCTTTCCCAGTGAGGCAGTACATCATCATACAGTAAGAGAGAGGGGAGTGATTTTCTCATCAGTAGCTGTCAGAGTTTATGAAGCAGAACAAGCAGCGGGTGCAGGGATTTGCATAAAACGATGAGAGTAGCACCATGCAGAAATTATATTAATATTAATATAACAACTGTGTCTCTGGAAGAAACCAAACGCTGTACTAAAAGGATATAAATGTATTAGCAAAATCTGTCAAGTTTATAGCGGGATTTATTACACAATATGAAAAGTGAATGATTATAAGTTTCCCAATCAGAGTGAAATCTTCATAAATGTAAGATTATTACTCATTAATATATAAATATATTGTAATATATAATATAATATAACATATATAATAAATAATACTGAATAATATATGAATATACAGGAAAATATCATATAATATAACATATTTAATAAATATTACTCATTAATATATGAAAATGTTTGAATATATGATATCACATAACGTATACAATAAATAGGACTCATTAATATATGAATATGTTGGAATATATAATATAATATAACATATATAATACATATTACTCATTAATATTTTGGAATATATAATATAATTTAACTTATATAATAAATATTACTCATTAATATATTGGAATATATAATTTAACATACAATAAATATTCTAATTAATATATTAATGTGTTGGAATATAATATAACATATATAAGAAATATTACTAATTAATATATTAATGTGTTGGAATATATAATATAACATGTATAATAAATATTACTAATTAATATATGAATATGTTGGAATATAATATAACATATATAATAAATATTACTAATTAATATATTAATGTGCTGGAATATATAATATAACATGTATAATAAATATTACTAATTAATATATTAATGTGTTGGAATATATAATATAACATGTATAATAAATAGTACTCATTAATATATGAATATATTGGAATATATAATAAAATATAACATATATATTAAATATTACTCATTAATATATGAATATATTGGAATATATAATAAAATAAAATATAATATAACATATATAATAAATAATACTCATTAATATATGAATATATTGGAATATATAATAAAATATAACATATATATTAAATATTACTCATTAATATATGAATATGTTGGAATGTATAATATAATATAACATATATAATAAATATTACTCGTTAATATATCAATATGTTGGAATATATGATATAATATATCTATATATATTTACTGTATATATATATATAAAATACATTTTACTCATTAAAATATTGGGTATATGGACATACTGTAATAAAATTAAGTCAGAGAAAGGTTATATGGTTATTGGTGTGTAAAATACTCCCTCTCGGTTCTAAATCAAAATCAAAAACTGTAATGTAGCCTATTACCATTTCTTGGTATCTCGTACACATGATACAGTAATGTTCGGTCCCTAAACTACACAAATGCTTAACAAGTAATCTATAAGCGTAGGTCATACACAATACACAGTGGTGTATAAACGGGGACATAACCATTGCCACTGTAGGGGGACATAACCATTGCCTCTGTAGGGGGACATAACCATTACCACTGTAGGGGGACATAACCATTACCACTGTAGGGGGACATAACCATTACCACTGTAGGGGGACATAACCATTACCACTGTAGGGGGACATAACCATTACCTCTGTAGGGGGACATAACCATTACCACTGTAGGGGGACATAACCATTGCCACTGTAGGGGGACATAACCATTACCACTGTAGGGGGACATAACCATTGCCACTGTAGGGGGACATAACCATTACCACTGTAGGGGGACATAACCATTGCCACTGTAGGGGGACATAACCATTGCCTCTGTAGGGGACATAACCATTACCACTGTAGGGGGACATAACCATTACCTCTGTAGGGGGACATAACCATTACCACCGTAGGGGGACATAACCATTACCTCTGTAGGGGGACATAACCATTACCTCTGTAGGGGGACATAACCATTACCTCTGTAGGGGGACATAACCATTACCACTGTAGGGGGACATAACCATTACCTCTGTAGGGGGACATAACCATTACCACCGTAGGGGGACATAACCATTACCTCTGTAGGGGGACATAACCATTACCTCTGTAGGGGGACATAACCATTACCTCTGTAGGGGGACATGACCATTACCTCTGTAGGGGGACATAACCATTACCTCTGTAGGGGGACATAACCATTACCTCTGTAGGGGGACATAACCATTACCACCGTAGGGGGACATAACCATTCAATACGCTTATAGATGATTTGTTAAGCATTTGTGTAGTTCTTATGAAGCCTTTATGTATGCTATATAAAGCATTTATAAGTTGGACTTTGCTTAAAGTGGGACTGTATTTTCTCTACGAAAACAAGGTGAATAATTAATTCAATAAAATTTTAATTGCATAATAAACTATCTACAAAATCTCCATTCTAATGTATTACTACTGAATGGAGAAACAGTTGAGAGCTGCTGCTCTCTACGCCAAGCAGTGAAACCCATAAGTCTGTCACAGTCAATAAGATTAAGGCGCTATCATCTTCCCAATATCAGATAGCCTCTCAACACACTACAACACCTCACTGCTACATCTCTGGGAGGATAGGATTCGCAGCACCTAGCAATTATCTGTAACGTGGGAGCAAAATCAATGTGGCCATGGAAAGCCAGTAAGATCACAAAGCTCAGGGTGCCACTTAGGTTGCAGCAGAGACTGGCTGCTGGGCTGGGTGACCCTTTTTTCAAAGCATGACTGTCTCAGTTGTCAAATGTAGAAATCACATGGTATGTCCTTGTTAAGTCTACATGACAAATATACTGTAAACAGTCATGTGTTTTTCCACACTCAAAGGTGTTTCACTATCCTGTTTGAATATTGCAACAGCTGTGAAGACTTGTGAATTGAAAGCAACAAAAAACATCTGGGGTGGCAGGTAGTCTAGTGGTTAGGGCCAGTAACCAAAAGGTTGCTAGATAGAATCCCGAGCTGACAAGGTAAACATCTGTTGTTCTGCCCCTGAACAAGGAAGTTAACCCACTGTTCCCCGGTAGGCCGTCATTGAAAATAAGAATTTGTTCTTAACTGTCTTGCCTAGTTAAATAAAGGACAGAAATGTAACATTAAAAAAATAAATAGCTGTGAAATCTTGATAAATTACAAAGTCTTTGGAAATGCTAACACAAGAAATGTGCTTTTAATAAAATAACCTACAGTATAGACCCAGAGCAATAACACAGAAATAACACATGCACATTATTCCATGTGTAGTACACTTCATACACTGTAATGCAGTTTTAAATCATTGTACTGTACAGTATTTTCTGTCATATCAGCATGTTGGAGTAGAATATATCAACATAAAATAAACTACAGTGTTAGCAGTTCACTCACCTCTGTTGATATTATTATATCAACAAGCAATATATATTATTGCTCGTTCGATACCGGAAATACTGACATCACAAATGTCTTCTACTGCAGGTACACCACTATCACTATGGTCTGTCTCCATGTTTTCCCTCTAAGGTAGGCTCCCAACAATGGGACAAATAGAGAAAAAATCTGAAATTTACCATATGCCTCCTCTATCCTGGAACTAAGGTGGAAGGGGAGATGGGAAGTGGGTAGAGGGCTTCTCGTCCAGCCTTCCCTGACTGTCTTCCTTCCTGGAGATTGTGAGTCTGATGTACACTACCAGTCAAAAGTTTAAGAATACCTACTCATTCAAGTTTTTTTTTAAAGTTTTTTTTACTATTATCTACATGTCATTAAAACTATGAAATAACACATATGGGATCATGTAGTAAGCAAAAAAGTGTTAAGCAAATCCAAATATATTTTATATTTGAGATTCTTCAAATAGCCACCCTTTGCCTTGAGGACAGCTTTGCATATTCTTGGCATTTTCTCAACCAGCTTCACCTGGAATGCTTTTCCAACAGTCTTGAAGAAGTTCCCACGTATGCTGAACACATGTTGGCTGATTTTCCTCCACTCTGCAGTTCAACTCATCCCAAACCATCTCAATTTGATTAAGGTCAGGGGATTGGGGAGGCCAGGTAATCTGATGCAGCACTCCATCACTCTCCTTGTTGGTCAAATAGCCCTTAAACAGGTTGGCGGTGTGTTGGGACGGCGTACCAGATGGGACGACGTACCAGATGGGACGGCGTATCGTTGCAGAATGCTGTGGTAGCCATGCTGGTTAAGTGTGCCTTAAAATCAAATTAAATCACTGACAGTGTCACTAGAAAAGCACCCTCACACCACAACACCTCCTCCTCTATGCTTTGCGGTGGGAAATACGCATGTGGAGATCTCCAGACCAAAGGACACATTTCCACCGGTCTAATGTCCATTGATTGTGTTTCTTGGCCAAAGCAAGTCTCTTCTTATTGGTGTCCTTTGGTAGTGGTTTCTTTTCACAATTTGACCATAAAGGCCTGATTCACACAGTCTCCTCTGAACAGTTGATGTTGAGATGTGTCTGTTACAGTGCCTTGCGAAAGTATTCGGCCCCCTTGAACTTTGCGACCTTTTGCCACATTTCAGGCTTCAAACATAAAGATATAAAACTGTATTTTTTTGTGAAGAATCAACAACAAGTGGGACACAATCATGAAGTGGAACGACATTTATTGGATATTTCAAACTTTTTTAACAAATCAAAAACTGAAAAATTGGGCATGCAAAATTATTCAGCCCCCTTAAGTTAATACTTTGTAGCACCACCTTTTGCTGCGATTACAGCTGTAAGTCGCTTGGGGTATGTCTCTATCAGTTTTGCACATCGAGAGACTGAAATGCTTTCCCATTCCTCCTTGCAAAACAGCTCGAGCTCAGTGAGGTTGGATGGAGAGCATTTGTGAACAGCAGTTTTCAGTTCTTTCCACAGATTCTCGATTGGATTCAGGTCTGGACTTTGACTTGACCATTCTAACACCTGGATATGTTTATTTTTGAACCATTCCATTGTAGATTTTGCTTTATGTTTTGGATCATTGTCTTGTTGGAAGACAAATCTCCGTCCCAGTCTCAGGTCTTTTGCAGACTCCATCAGGTTTTCTTCCACAATGGTCCTGTATTTGGCTCCACCCATCTTCCCATCAATTTTAACCATCTTCCCTGTCCCTGCTGAAGAAAAGCAGGCCCAAACCATGATGCTGCCACCACCATGTTTGACAGTGGGGATGGCGTGTTCAGCTGTGTTGCTTTTGCGCCAAACATAACGTTTTGCATTGTTGCCAAAAAGTTCAATTTTGGTTTCATCTGACCAGAGCACCTTCTTCCACATGTTTGGTGTGTCTCCCAGGTGGCTTGTGGCAAACTTTAAACAACACTTTTTATGGATATCTTTAAGAAATGGCTTTCTTCTTGCCACTCTTCCATAAAGGCCAGATTTGTGCAATATTAGACTGATTGTTGTCCTATGGAGAGAGTCTCCCACCTCAGCTGTAGATCTGCAGTTCATCCAGAGTGATCATGGGCCTCTTGGCTGCATCTCTGATCAGTCTTCTCCTTGTATGAGCTGAAAGTTTAGAGGGACGGCCAGGTCTTGGTAGATTTGCAGTGGTCTGATACTCCTTCAATTTCAATATTATCGCTTGCACAGTGCTCCTTGGGATGTTTAAAGCTTGGGAAATCTTTTTGTATCCAAATCTGGCTTTAAACTTCTTCACAACAGTATCTCGGACCTGCCTGGTGTGTTCCTTGTTCTTCATGATGCTCTCTGCGCTTTTAACGGACCTCTGAGACTATCACAGTGCAGGTGCATTTATACGGAGACTTGATTACACACAGGTGGATTGTATTTATCATCATTAGTCATTTAGGTCAACATTGGATCATTCAGAGATCCTCACTGAACTTCTGGAGAGAGTTTGCTGCACTGAAAGTAAAGGGGCTGAATAATTTTGCACGCCCAATTTTTCAGTTTTTGATTTGTTAAAAAAGTTTGAAATGTCCAATAAATGTCGTTCCACTTCATGATTGTGTCCCACTTGTTGTTGATTCTTCACAACTTTACTTTATGTCTTTATGTTTGAAGCCTGAAATGTGGCAAAAGGTCGCAAAGTTCAAGGGGGCCGAATACTTTCGCAAGGCACTGTACTTGAACTCTGTGAAACATTTATTTGGGCTGCAATTTCTGAGGCTGGTAACTCTAATGAACATATTCTCTGCAGCAGAGGTAACTATGGGGCTTCCATTCCTGTGGCGGTCTTCATCAGAGCCAGTTTCATCATAGTGCTTGGTGGTTTTTGTGACTGCACTTGAAAAAATGTTTAACGTTCTTAAAATGTTCCGTATTGACTGACCTTCATGGCTTAAAGTAATGATGGACTGTCATTTCTCTTTTCGCTTATTTGAGCTGTTCTTGCCATAATATGGACTTGGTCTTTTACTAAATAGGGCTTTCTTCTGTATACCCCCCTACCTTGTCACAACACAACTGATTGACTCAAACACATTAAGAAGGAAAGAAATTCCACAAATGAACTTTTAAGAAGGCACACCTGTTAATTGAAATGCATTCCAGGTTACTACCTCATAAAGCTAGTTAAGAGAATGCCAAGAATGTCAAAGCTGTCATCAATGCAAAGGGTGGCTATTTGAAGAATCTCAAATCTCAAATATATTTGGATTTGTTTAACGCTTTTTTGGTTACTACATGATTCCATATGTGTTATTTCATAGTTTTGATGGCTTCACTATTATTCTACAATGTAGAAAATAGTAAAAATATAGCAAAACCCTTGAATGAGTAGGTGTTCTAAAACTTTGGACCGGTAATGTAAATCTTATCAGCAGCCAGAACGAGGAAATCCATAAAGGTGGGCCAGTTATTTTTCAACGTTCAAGGCCTTGCCCCTGATGCTGGGGTAGCTGTTGTAAGTGGTTAACCAAGAGCTTTATCCGACATCTAAATTGCATTTTGTTCACACCATTACTCCCATTCTCCTCTTCTTTGTAGAGGAGATGGACTATCAAGTGACTGGTAATTAGACCTGATAGCTCCCACACATTACCAGCCATTTAAATATATTAAAATGCCTCCCAGAGGTTTAGCAAATATCTCATACTTGGAAAACCATGGAACAGATACAGAAGATTTAGGCTACAATATAACTATAATTACAAAGTCATAATGCTGATAGCAATTGTATTTCAATAGTAGCATATTGTTCAGCACCGAGTAGGGCACCTGAACACTGTTTCCAGAGTCATCCACAATAGTGTGCAGACTATTGATGGTACTTTGGAAATGTTTAGGATCTAATCCAATGATATTTTTGGCATTGATTTCCCATATACAGATATGTCTGAAACCATCTGAATGACTGTAGAATATGATGCATTTCACGAGTGAATGATATCAACCTATTATTGAAGGTCAATATTCCAAAGTCCTCTACTTAGAAATATCGTTCAGTACTTCCGTATAACTGCAGATGACTCAATTTAAGAACATGGGTGAGATGGCATGGAACATTCATCACTTGTGTCACTGTGACATTTTAGCATTTTGGCTGCTGTAAATAAAACTATTGCCCACACCCAGTCATTGCAATCATTCATGGGGAGACAGACACCAATATTGTCAAGAGAAGCAATAAAATAAAATTTTATTTTGTCACATGCGCCAAATACAACAAATTCTTACTTACAAGCCCTTAACCAACAATGCAGTTTTAAGAAAATCTCTAAAAAAGTAAGATATAAGAATAACAAGTAATTAAAGAGAAGCAGTAAATAACAATGGCGGGGCAATACACAGGGGGTTGTCACACCCTGATTCTGTTTCACCTGTCCTCGTTATTGTCTCCACCCCCTCCAGGTGTCGCTTGTTTTCCCCAGTATCCCTGTGTTTGTCTTCTATGTCCAAGCCCACCAGCTGTTTTTCCCGGTTTCCTGCTTTGCCGTTTCTCCTTTTTCCTAGTCCTCCGGTTTTGACCCTTGCCTGTCCTGGACTCTGTACCCGCCTGCCTGACCATTCTGCCTGCCCTGACCTTAAGCCTGTCTGTCACTCTGTACCTCCTGGACTCTGATCTGGTTATGACCTTTTGCCTGTCCTGGACTCTGTACCCGCCTGCCTGACCATTCTGCCTGCCCTGACCTTGAGCCTGTCTGTCACTCTGTACCTCCTGGACTCTGATCTGGTTATGACCTTTTGCCTGTCCTGGACTCTGTACCCGCCTGCCTGACCATTCTGCCTGCCCTGACCTTGAGCCTGTCTGTCACTCTGTACCTCCTGGACTCTGTACCCGCCTGCCTGCCCTGACCTTGAGCCTGTCTGTCACTCTGTACCTCCTGGACTCTGATCTGGTTATGACCTTTTGCCAGTCCACGACCATTCTCTTGCCTATTCCCTTTGAATCTATTAAACATCTTAAACTCCAACCATCTGCCTCGTGTCTGTATTTGGGTCTCGGCTAGTGTCATGATAGGGTACCGGTACAGTGTCAATGTGTCAATGTGCAGGGGGCACTGGTGTCGAGGTAATTGAGGTAATTATGTACATGTAGGTAGAGTTTTAAAGTGGCTATGCATAGATAATAACAGAGAGTAGCAGCGGCAAGGGAGGGGGGGGGGGGGTGGGGGTGGCAATGCAAATAGTCTGGGAAGCCATTTGATTAGCTGTTCAGGAGTCTTATGGCTTTGGGGTAATAGCTGTTTAGAAGCCTCTTGGACCTAGACTTGGTGCTCCTGTACTGCTTGACGAGCGGTAGCAGAGAGAATCTATGACTAGCGTGGCTGGAGTCTTTGTCAATTTTTAGGGCCTTCCTTCCTCTGAGGCCTTCCTCGCCTGGTATAGAGGTCCTGGATGGTAGGAACCTTGGCCCCGGTGATGTACTGTGCCGTATGCACTACCCTCTGTAGTGCCTTGCAGTCAGTCGGAGACCGAGCAGTTGTCATACCAGGAAGTGATGCAACCCTTTCAGGATGCTCTCGATGATGCAATCAAATAGCAAAACACATCAATGTGGTATGTTAGTCTCCCAAGACTACATTTGCAGCCTATACCAGAACACAGATGACTGTATACTGATGCAAGATGTTTGTAAATATTAGGTAAGCTACATGGAAACCTGAGTGATGAAAGAGGAAACCATTCAATAATAAAACAATTGCAATAATCCAGTTTACTAATCAATTTCCAAAGTGCAAAGTAGTTGACTCATTCGAAGGAGAATATTACAATTCTCTACAATTACAAGGGAATGTCCTGTGTGGCTAAGTTGGTGGAGCATGGTGCTTGCAAAGGCAGGGTTGTGGGTTGGAATCCCATGGGGGACCAGAATGAATCAAGTTTAAAAACCTTTTTTTACATATACTACTGCAAGTTGCTCTGGAGAAGAGTGTCTGCTAAATGACTGAAATGTAAAAATGGGAGAAGCAATTAAGGTGTATTACATAATAAAACAGCACAAACTGAACTCATGTGGAAAATATCTGTCCTTTCTTCCACTGGGATTTAGGCTAATTAGGGAAAGGATCTGAAATGCTTCAGTTCAGTCTGTGAAGGTTGTTTATTGAGAAACACAGGGAGTCTTGAAAGGTGTGTTGTTTGGGCCTCCCGGGTGGCGCAGTGGTTAGCGCCAGCTGTGCCATCAGAGACTCTGGGTTCGCGCCCAGACTCTGTCGTAACCGGCTGCGACCGGGAGGTCCGTGGGGCAAGCACAATTGGCCTAGCATCGGGAGGGCTTGGTCGGTAAGGATGTCCTTGTCTCATTGCGCACCAGCGACTCCTGTGGCGGGTTTCCTCCGACACATTGGTGCGGCTGGCTTCCGGGTTGGATGCGAGCTGTGTTAAGAAGCAGTGCGGGTTGTGTATCGGAGGACGCATGACTTTCAACCTTTGTCTCTCCCGAGCCCGTACGGGAGTTGTAGCGATGAGACAAGATAGTAGCTACTACAACAATTGGATACCACGAAATTGGGGAGAAAAAGGGGTAAAAATTAAACAACAAAAAAGAAGGGTGTGTTGTTTATTGAGAAACACAGGGAGTCTTGAAAGGTGGCCTTCCAAAGTAACCTACTTTCATTTATAAAAAAGACGTTGAGCAAAAGATGAGCAAAAGTTTGCAATAGCCCACAATTCAAGAGAAATGTTGACACTGAATGTACCAAACAACAGCACTGACAAGTGTCCAATGGGAGAACTGCATTTTGAAGACAGGCAAATGAACACCTTCGGAATTAATCTTGTTTGCTACAGTTTAACAATATTAATATGGAAATACCATCTGAAGGCAATCATTCATTAAATTAATAATCTATACCTCAAAATGTCACATCCATGACACTTACAGTCATACAAAGAACCTCATGATGTGAAATTATGTGTTGGCCTATTATGCTGCGTTAACACAGGCAGCCCAGTTCTGATATGTTTTTCACTAATTGGGCTTTCGACAAATCACATCAGATTTTTTTCAAAAGACCAATTAGGGGAAAAAAATATCAGAATTGGGCTGCCTGTGTAAACGCAGCCTTCCTGATATGAATATACATTCTCTCAAAGACAGGAGTCAGTGCAGGAGAGTTGGGATAATGAAGTTCAGACCTCCTCTCATCTTTTCAATCTGCACCCCACTTGAAATCCCATGGCAATGGTGTAAAAGGTAACCTAATAAATAGTGGAAATAAATTCCTCCCACATTCAGCAGCCCCAGAAGCCTTCCGGGCTCCAGGCTCTAGGCTCCAGGCAGCAGGCTCCATGCAGCAGGCAGTATGATCCAGGCAGCAGGCTCTAGGAAGCAGGCTCCAGGCTCTAGGCTCCAGGCAGCAGGCTCCATGCATCAGGCAGTAGGCTCCAGGCAGTAGGCTCCAGGCAGCAGGCAGTAGGCTCCAGGCAGCAGGCTCCATGCAGTAGGCAGCAGGCTCCATGCAGCAGGCTCCATGCAGCAGGCTCCAAGCAGCAGGCAGTAGGCTCCATGCAGCAGGCAGTAGGCTCCATGCAGTAGGCGCATCAGGCTCCATGCAGCAGGCTCCATGCAGCAGGCTCCAGGCAGCAGGCTCCAGGCAGTAGGCTCCATGCAGCAGGCTCCATGCAGCAGGCAGTAGGCTCCATGCAGCAGGCTCCATGCAGCAGGCTCCAGGCAGCAGGCTCCATGCAGCAGGCAGTAGGCTCCATGCAGCAGGCTCCAGTGAGACAACCACCTTCCTGGCAGCATTATGAACCCTCTGCTAGTCACACACAGCACTGTATGTTCCAGTCCCATCTCCCTGGTAGCCTACAATGCCAGGATCCTCTGGTAAATAGTTTTTTTTTCTGGAGGAAAAACCTTACCAGTTAGACTGTGGGGATTTCGATCAAACAATAAGCAAAAGGCTATGTTAATGACTAGAAGTGCAACAGCTGCAAAACTCATGGGTCATTGTCTTTAACCATTTTATTTTGAGAAAAAACAACTGCTATAGCAATTGGTGAAATAGTAGGCCTATTCAGGGTTTGTAAGAAGGGGATAAACCAACAGGGTAATCAATGGATAGCATTATACTAGGCCTTCATCGTGACTCTTAGTTCCATTATATTACACATAAGAGTCATTGGGTGAAGGCGTCTTCTGTAGGTGGGAGTTCTGTTAAGAGTCAAGAGTCCCGATGCTCAGTCTGAACATGAACACGCACCGCTTGCTGTGCGGTTTTGGAAGCATAAGGACCTTATCCTTCATATCATTTTCCAGAAACAAAATGTTAAATTGATGCACACCTTTATAGGGTTAGGGTTCCCACACGACCATATTTCCATGTTACAGCACTTGTTAACGGAAAACAGATGGAAGACAGAGTGGAATACCTGTGCTAATTAGCTATCTGCGTCTCTGAACACCTGTGTGTAAATGGGAAGGTGAACACTACGAACGTGTTGTCACTGAAAAATACTGTCGACTGAAAGTGTGATAAAACAGTGTACAGTAAGTGTGTATTTTGCATTTGGGAAATTATTTTGATGTGATAAAAAAGTAAAGGGTGTTATGTTTCTAGCACAGTACCACAATTGATAATCGATTCACGTTTAGATGGAGAATTTGGCTGTTTTGACTTCCAGAGCCAATTAAACTTTAAACAGACATGTAAAGGTCCTCGGACTATAAGGAGTAACGTTAAGCTTCTATACTCCAAAATTGGGCTAGCAGAACACCAGCTGCAACACCCATGGTTGGTTCAAATACTAACCTCAGAAGTTTTACCATGAGAGGTTGTGGCGATTCACACTCTCTTTTTTTTTTATAGCATTACACCATTCCTTTCCATGGCTGCAACATTGTTAACATCAGTAGATGTATACTGAACAAACATATAAACGCAACATGCAACAATATCGAAGATTATGCTGAGTTACAGTTCATAGAAGGAAATCAGTCCATTGAAATAAATTCATTTGGCCCTAATCTATGGATCAAGGTTGCAGCCATGGGTGGGCCTGGGAGGGCTTAGGCCCACCCACTTGAGAGCCAGGCCCAGCCAATCAGAATGAGTTTTTCCCCACATTACATTACAGAGATAAATACTGCTCAGCCACCCCACCTCCCCCTCAGATGATCCCGCAGGTGAAGAAGCCAGATGTGGAGGTCCTGAGCTGGCGTGGTCTGTTGGTCTGGTTGGACGTACTGCCAAATTCTTTTAAAAAAATGTTGCCGGCGGCTTATGGTAGAGAAATTAACATTCAATTATCTGGCAACAGCTCTGGTGGACATTCCTGCAGTCAGCATGCCAACTGCACGCTCCCTCAAAACTTCAGACATCTGTGGCATTGTGTTGTGTGACAAAACTGCACATTTTAGAGTGGCCTTTTATTGTTCCCAGCACAAGGTGATCATGCTGTTTAAACAGCTGCTTGATATACCACACCTGTCAGGTGGATGAATTATCTTGGCAAAGGAGAAACGCTCACTAACAGGTGTGTAAACAAATTTGTGCACAAACATTTAGCGATATAAGCTTTTTGTGCGTGTGGGATCTTGTATTTCAGCTCTTGCAACATGGGACCAACACTTTGCATGTTGCGTTTACATTTTTGTACAGTATAGAATAAAATCCCTGTGCAGGCTCAGGGGTCTGGGAAGGGGGAACATCTTCATTCAGTATTCGGCTGTTAATTCTTGTAGACCCAAAAACCTTTCAGCCCCCACCTACAATTCTGTCCAGTTTATCAGACTTCTTGTTCATTTGGGCAGTACAATTAATCAACTGCACAATAAACGCCAATAAATGCATCTTCTTTACAATCAGTGTGTCAACATTTTGAATCGGCTGAAGGTCATACACTGCATCCACTTGCTCCTTCAACTATTTCCCCGCACCTCTCTGTAGGAGACCTATTGTACAGTTCGGATCCTTGCAACTTCTAACTCCATTACCCTTGCAGTGACCTCCGGGAATTCGGCAATTCCGGCATTGTAACTGTTTACTTAAGAAGTATCCCATCTTAATAACATGTGTGGGAAGATACTCTTCATCAAACATCAGTAAAACCGACTGGCTTTCGTCCTTCTGTCCATCCACTACACGTACAGGCATCGTGCTCCCCCCCCCCCTGGAATCTTCTTCTCAAGACATGAAGCCTCAATTTCCAGCAATACAAAACACCTTTAATTGAATCGGTTCCCTGCTCCAAAAAATCAAAGCTCTCCACTTCAGATGTTGCAAACTTATGGGGCCACAAAGCTTCTCCTTCTGCTCTTCCGAGATGCATGAAATCAGAACAAAACCCTTCCTGGTAACTCTGACTGATTCTACCTTTACTAATGCATCCTGAAATCATCTTTGTGACCTCAACTAGATCTCTCAAGTATACATCATTATTAACAAATCACACTCCTTTAAGAAAGTGATGTTCATTTACATATTTTGCTCTTTTGGCTCTATTTTCCGTTGTCTTCCAGTCACTCTAGCCCAGCTTTCTCAACAACGCATCATCAGAATCAATCAGCGCTTCTGCTCTCAGCTGTTGCTTCTCCAACCTTTTCTCCGTGGCCCCCATCTCTGCATCCTCAATACTCACCATCACTGTTCTCTACAGCACTTTTAGCACTGGGAGTAACTCTTTGTCAAATATCTGGTCAAAGTTATCAACTTGAGTGCAAGCACGTTTCGATTGGTACAGGAGGATGACTACAGGCCTTCCAAGGTGTAATGAATACGATGGGCGACAGAGAGCTGGTTTCAAGCGCAGGGAGCAGCAGGTGTTTATTGTAAGGACCACAGGAGGAGGCAGGTAGCTGGGTCCAGGGGCAGGCAGAAGGTCATACACAGGGGTTCCAAAGGCAACAGTACAGGCAGGGAAAAGGCTAGTAACGTAGTTCGGGAGATCAGGCAATAGGTAGATAACAGGAAATCCGAAGTACAAGCAAAAAAGGCATCGTTAGTGAGGCAGGCAAAAACTATCATACACGGAAGGTGTAAATTACTGGCAACACAGTGCTCTGAAAGACGTGTCACAAAACAAACAACACCTCACAGCGATGGGGTGCAAAGAACTGAAATAAATAGTGCATGATAATGACATCTAGGCGTTTGAGAGTGTGAGTTGAAAGCAGATGTTATACAAGGAGGGCGACAAAATTCGGAATGTTGCTGTGAATTTGCATGTGTGAATATGTTTTCCAAACAAGTTCATTTTTATATGAATATTATTATACAACGGAATGAAGGATTTTGGAATATGCCTTTTACATTAAGTGTAGTTAATTATAATTTTGACAGTGGTATGTCCCAGGAAAAGGGCTTACCGACAGATTTATTTTGGTAAATACGAGGGTAGGCTGACATGAGCCTAGTACAGTACACTCCAATCTTAGTCTTTAAGGAATAGACAGTTTGCTTGCTCCCAAGGCATTATCTTTCATTAGTATTTGGTATTTTATTAGGATCCCCAATTAGCTGCTGCCAAGGCACCGGCTAGTTTTTCTGGGGTCCAAACAGGAAACAAAACAACTAAAATACATAAAATACATACTATACATAATACAATACATAATACAATACATCACACAATACATCATACTGTGAAAAAGAAGTAAGGAGTCAGGAAGCAGGTGCAGTCGGTGAGTTTAATATGAACGAACATAGAGAGAGTAGAAGAACAAGAGTAGCATCTGAACATAACACAGAAACCATACTGCCTGATGTGTGATAACAATATAGTGGTAGATAAAGGGGGAGTAATCAGGAAGTGGAGTGATGATGAGGTGCAGAACTGCGTAATGAGGGTTGCCAGGATCGGTGGATGGTAGACCGGCGACGTTGAGCACCGGAGCGGGAGTGGACGTGACGATACAAAATACGATACCTAATTCAATACAATACATAATACACTACATAATGCAATACATAATACACTACATAATACAATACATAATACACTACATAATACAATACATAATACACTACATAATACAATACATAATACACTACATAATACACTACATAATACACTATATAATACACTACATAATACAATACATAATACACTACATAATACAATACAGAATACACTACATAATACACTACATAATACAATACATAATACACTACATAATACACTACATAATACAATACATAATACACTACATAATACACTACATAATACACTACATAATACAATACAACATGCAATACATAGTACACTACATAATAAACTACATAATACACTACATAGTACAATAGAAAATACAATACATAGTACAATACAAAATACAATACATAGTACAATACAAAATACAATACATAATACAATACAAAATACAATACATAGTACACTACTAAATACAATACATAGTACAATACAAAATACAATACCTAGTACAATACAAAATACACTACATAATACACTACATAATACACTACATAATACACTACATAATACACTACATAATACAATACATAATACACTACATAATAATACACGACAAAATACAATACATAATACCATACAAAATACAATAGATAATATATAGAAATGTCTGTGTCTCTTCACAGTCCCCGTTGTGCCGTGTTATTTTAGGTTTCTTAATCTGGTTTTATTTCTATCTTGTGTTACCTGGGGTGGCAGAGAGTCATACTTTAGTCATACTGAGAATTATTTAGTAAATACTTCCCCAACGCGTCCCTAGACCACGATCTTCAACTGTAGTCTAAATAAGAGCATAACTTCTGCTCTAAGGTCCCCATCTACCAAGGGCACATCAAGTAGGCTATTCAGAGTTTGTATTCAAGGTGTGGGTGCAGCATTTAATGTCGTTGTAATGCCACAAGGTGGCTCTGTTCTATAGAGAATGAATGACAGTGACGAACCCTAACGTCACACCAAACAGAATGACCAACCAGGGCCAGAGTTGAGTGCAATGTAAAAATCCCCTTCAACATGACTTAATAAACAGCGTCCAACCTTGAGGCAAAAAGCGGATGAATAAAGTGGTGCTTGTGTAGCAGAGATAGGTGATAGATATGTCCACGTCAAACAGTTTGTCCTTACATGTGCTGGATGTTTATGTTGAACCTGTGGCTCCCAAACTGCTTCGGATATAGCAAATACAGGACATTGAAATGCACCATTCATAACATTCCTTGCTCCCTTGGACAGGGAAGTGCATGCTTTCATATCCAGTAGAGTATACATTTGCCCCATACACTGTCCAGCTCCACCCATAGCCTTTAGGTCAGTAGGTTTAAGAAAGTCAATGGATGTAAGCTCCCCAGGGAGTAGTTATCCTGTAGAGGGAATGACCTAATGGGAAGTCTGATTTGAACTTTCGGGGGTCTTACTCAACCTTGTGAGCAAATAAGTGGATCAAACGTGAAGCCAATCTTAACATCCCTTCCTGTGTCTGCTTAGTGGTTTCCAGTATCTGATGAATGTTTATCAGAGCTACACAGTCCTGGTTAACAAGCTATGTTATCAGACATGTCCATTCCATGGGGTTCCCACAGGAAGAGCCTGTTCCCATGCCACATGTCTCAGCAGCATCAGCAGCTTTCCTGAAGGGGGAAAGGGCTATGGCAAAGTTTATTTGCTGGTGAGCTAAGGGGTGAGTTTTAATCCAGACAGAGACAAATGATAACATTTGGAAAGTTATTATTGTGCTGCTTTTGGAAATGTGTCAAAATAATTAGCATTGAGGAACATTGTACACTATTCATTTTATGACTATGCATGGAGAAAATTAAGATCACTCAGCACATAAACACATCTCACTAAACATTTCAGGCAGCCTATTTTCTTGGTACTTTCCAGACAGGCAGTCTTTTTTAGGTATTGTTTTGGTACTGTCTAGACCGGCAGTCTTTTATAGGTATTTTTTTGGTCCGGTCCAGAACTGCCCTGATTTCAACCCCCACAGACATCCGGTCTGGAACCGGCCTATATTTGGGCCAAACATAGATGTGTATAATTGGTTCAAATTAGGCCCAGTCCAGGCCTTGATTTGGGTCAAACATAGACGTCTATGTTTGGTTCAGATTTGGCCCAGGCCGACCTTAATGTCAACTTCCACAGACGTCCGGTATCGACCGGCCTATATTTGGCCCAAGCATAGACGTTCAGATTTGGTCCGGAGTGGCCTTTATTTAGCCCAAACATAGACCTCTATAATTGGTTCAGATTTTGGTCCGGACCTACAGTACCGATTTTTTTATAGAATATCTACAGTACATAGGCATACAGAGGATCATTATCAGCAACCATCACTCCTGTGTTCCAGTGGCACGTTGTGTTAGCTAATCCAAGTTTATCATTTTAAAGGGCTAATTGATCATTAGAAACCCTTTCACAATTATGCTAGCACAGCTGAAAACTGTTGTCCTGATTAAAGAAGCAATAAAACTGGCCTTTAGACTAGTTGAGTATCTGGAGCATCAGCATTTGTGGGTTCGATTACAGGCTCAAAATGGCCAGAAACAAAGGACTTTCTTCTGAAACTCGTCATTCTATTCTTGTTCTGAGAAATGAAGGCTATTCCATGCGAGAAATTGGCAAGAAACTGAAGATCTCGTACAACGCTGTGTACTACTCCCTTCACAGAACAGCGCAAACTGTAACCAGAATAGAAAGAGGAGTGGGAGGCCCCGGTGCACAACTGAGCAAGAAGACAAGTACATTAGAGTGTCTAGTTTGAAAAACTGCTGCCTCGCAAGCCCTCAACTGGCAGCTTCATTGAATAGTACCTGCAAAACACCAGTCTCAACGTCAAGAGGCGACTCCAGGATGCTGGCCTTCTAGGCAGAGCTGCAAAGGAAAAGCCATATCTCAGACTGGCCAATAAGAATAAAATATAAATATGGGCAAAATAATACAGACACTGGACAGAGGAACTCTGCCTAGAAGGCCAGCATCCCGGAGACGCCTCTTCACTGTTCAGATTTGGATCTGGTCCCGCAAAGACCAAATGAGTACTTGTTTGGAGGCGGAGCTCATTGCAAATGTTTACTCTACATTTACATTTTGGTCATTCAGCAGACGTTCTTATCCAGATTGACTTACAGTCAGTACATTCAACTAAGGTAGATAAACAACAACATTTCACAGTCATAGCAAGAAAAATTAATCTCTAACTGTTACTGGGAATGTTATTGTAGTTGAAGGGGTCTTTTGGTTTATTTTATATGATTGATTGCCTAAAACGTCAGTTGTCACTTTTAAAGTTTTTCAAAAACCTAACATATGTGCATGTCATAGATAGGAGCAATAATACATGCTTTATTGCGATCTTCTCTTTTGCTCCTCTTTCATATTAAGAGGCATCTGTGTTTTGACGTCTTGTAACTTTTTCTTCAGCACCTGAAGTGCACGTGGTGTCAATGTCTGGCAAAGACGTCTAAAGCCTTGTTCACATTGACAGTATGAAGTGATTCAAACCAGAATTTTTGGCATATCTGAATAGAATCTGTTCTTTTTACTGGAGTCTGAACAGCGAAAAGGCAGATGGAATCTTACATTTCAAATCACCTTGAAGTCAGATACTAACATGATTCCAGGCCATGCAACTCGTGTCTGAATGGTCAAATCTTTTCTTTTTTTTAGACGGTTATTTGGAATATCTTGTTGCTTGCCATCTACTCTGTTGAAAGTTTGACAAGAATATGTGGTTGCTAACTAACTTGTTAAATGTTTACAAAGAAATTAGTGAGTGTGCTAGAAAACTAAACAGCTACGTAGCTAGCCAGTTGACTGTTGTGGCTAGTCAAAAAATAGTTATTTTGAAAGTTGGATCATCTTATCCTTTGAGGAAAAGTGTTCTTACACTATGATTTTGAACATTCAAAACAACTGGGAAACGTCCATGACAGGTATTGTTGTCACCTTATAACTTGTGATATATTTCTGAGTGATAGGAAGCATGAGCACCACCACCAATCAGCCTACACCACTGCACACACCAGTTAGTACTATGACAACTAGTGTAGCCATGTCAGCAAATGACTGCTGTCTGAGCACGCAATTCCGATTTGATCACTTGTAACTTGCTGTTTGGATAGAAAGTATTCCAAAACGGATTTGAAAGAAAAAAAACGGATTTGATCAATACGGCCTGCAGTGTGAACAAGGCATTAAAGACGTCCTTAAAGACGTCCTTTCAATGTCATTACATTGTTTAGATGTGAAATCACCACTGATTAGGACCATCCTGGGGTGCCTTGATGTATGATGGTGGCGGAACCGGGAGCAGAGCGGCTCTCAAGCGAGGAGGCAGACGCATTCATTTCATATTACTCAGAGGGGCGAAGCTTTGTGACGCGCAAGGGGCCAGAATTGTGAAACTGTCCCGGGAGAGGCTATGTACCCCCCATCCTTGTTCCTGTAAATTCCGAGAAGGAAGAACTAACAGGGTCAATGACTTAAGTCTATGTGGTTTCTTGGTTGAACTTCGGGTTCCTTATGGCGCGCAACAGGTAGCCAGGAACTGTGAGGACGGAATACATTGCATGATGTTTATTCAAGGTAACAATCTAATCTCTGATCGCTTTAATGAACTCGATATTTACAAGTAGGATCATCTGTGGAACGTTGAGAATAGCCTACTGATATATGATATGTCCGCGCAAGGGTTGCTGAGCAGCGTTTTCTCATGCTCCTCGCCAACATCCAAAACAATGTCCAAACGGAGACTGAGACAGACTAGAAGTTTGGATTCAACTTTGATAAGACACTATGGGACCGAAACGGATGGGACATCGGGTCAAACAGATCAAAAGTCGCTTTACCTAAGTGTAAATCATGGTCGTTACCTCCGAGCCTCAAACGAAAGCCTCTCCAAACTGGATGCGCCACTTACAGCTGGGGCAAAACAATGTCAGTCAGCATCCTCAAGCCTGTCAATATATTTGGATACTTCTGGCCAATTCGACTACGATTCCAAGGCCACTAAAAGAAGCACGGCATGGGATTTGCCTTTTCTTGTCAGAAGCCCCGTTACTCCAACCGGAAGCTCGAGCACTTTATTTTCACCTAGAAAGTGGCTTCAAAAGAAGCCATCTCCACCATCCATCCCTCAATCATACGCTGTATGGAAATCCGAGGTAAGTAAGTGTTAAAATTCCACTTTTGTTGTTGTTGATGATGATGCTGGTGGTGATCATGATCATATTACTGTTGTTCAAACTGTCCAATTCCGGTAAATTTACGAAAATTCCCAGATTTTCCAGAAATACTGGTGGAAATATTCCCAAAATATTGCAGAAATAAGGAACCCTCCAACCGGGATTTATGGAAAACCTGGGTATTTTGGGAAAATTGCCAGATTTTTGCAACCCTATGTAGACTTCATGTTGTACAGCCTGGTCTCATAGACTAGACGTAACAACAGTAAAGGGAAATCGAAAACACTCAAATTAGTATGATATGTTATGTTTGTTGTGGTTACATAAGACAGAAAGTTAATTAAAGGCATTAAAGGCAAACACAAATATAGGAAGGTTTTTGGGGTGGATGGGTCACCGTATAACGTGAAGGTCTGCAAGTTCGAATTTCAGCACGGACAACTTTAGCATTTTAGCTAATTGTCAACTTTTCAACTACTTACTACCTTTTGGCTACTTTGCAACTAACTAGCATGTGAGTTAACCCTATCCCTAACCATGACCCTTTTAGCTAACCCTTACCCTAACCTTAACCCTTTAACCTGACTCTTAACCTTAACCCCTAACCCCTAGCATAGCTAACGTTAGCCACAGCAAATTAGAATTCGTAACATATCATAGGTTTTGCAAATTGTAACATTTCATACGAAATGGATCATGGACATCCCCAAATTAAAATAAACCATACTAAATGGAGTGTCCCAGATTTACATACAGTACTATACGAAATGCTCTGAGACCAGGTTGGGCTGTATTACACAATAATACTCAAATTAAAGAAGCTTGGTTAATTAGTAAAGCTGATGAGGATGATTGAAGGTGGTGGTGAAAGTAGTAGCATTTGTAGTAGTATGGTGGCAAGACCACAGTTTATTAAGAGTGTGACAGTGTCAGTTGTCAACATGCAAAAACATGTATTTAGAGTCATGACTCGTGAATAATAGTTACACCTGTTGACCTCGAATTTCATATCAAACTTTCAAATGCATATTTGTTAGTCTCTGAAATATGGAACAATGTCACACATGAGCAATAGGATATACATTAGGCGTACATACAGCATGATGTCACTGGCAAATTTCTGTCTATCTTCCTCAGAAGGATAGGCAATATCAAAAACCTTCAGCCTATAGAAGCATATAGTAACTATAGCTATAGAAGCATTTAGTAACTATAGCCTATATAAGCACATAGTAACTATAGCCTTCAGAAGCATATAGTAACTATAGCCTATAGCCTATAGAAGCATATATACGCAAATAGTAGCTATAGCCTATAGAAACATATAGTAACTATAGCCTAAAGAAGCATAGAGTAAATATAGCATTTAGAGGCTGTATCTATAGCCTATAGAAACTTATAGAAATCTGTAGCATCTATAGCTTAGCCTGGGTGCCAGTCTGTTTTAGCCCTCTTGTCAACTCCTTATTGAATTGTCTTGACAATGACAATGGATTAAGCCTATGGATAAGCAGAAACAGATCTGGGACCGGGCTAGCTGTAGCTACCCTTTGAATAAATCTGGCAGGAAACTTGCTTTATAAAACAAACAAACAAACAAGTAAAGCTCTTAATCTCCTTTTAGATACAGTATCAGTCAAAAGTTTGGACAAATCAAATCAAATCGCATTTTATTGGTCACATACACATGGTTAGCAGATGTTAATGCGAGTGTAGCGAAATGCTTGTGCTTTTAGTTCCGACCATGCAGTAATATCTAACAAGTAATCAAACAATTTCACAGCAACTACCTTTTACACACAAGTGTAAAGGAATGAATAAGAATATGTACATGTAATTATATGGATGAGCGATGGCCGAACGGCATAGGCAAGATGCAGTAGATGGTATAGAGTACAGTATATACATATGAGATGAGTAATGTAGGGTATGTAATAATTATATAAAGTGGCATTGTTTAAAGTGACTAGTGATACATTTATTGCATCCAATTTATTATTATTAAAGTGGCCAGAGAGTTGAGTCAGTATGTTGGCAGCAGCAACTCAATGTTAGTGATGGCTGTTTAACAGTCTGATGGTCTTGAGATAGAAGCTGTTTTTCAGTCTCTCGGTCCCAGCTTTGATGCACCTGTACTGACCTCGCCTTCTGGAGGATAGCGGGGTGAACAGGCAGTAGCTTGGGTGGTTGTTGTCGTTGATGATCTTTTTGGCCTTCCTGTGACATCGGGTGGTGTAGGTGTCCTGGAGGGCAGGCAGTTTGCCTCCGGTGATGCGTTGTGCAGACCTCACTACCCTCTGGAGAGCCTTACGATTGTGGGTGGAGCAGTTGCCGTACCAGGCGGCGATACAGCATGACAGGATGCTCTCGATTGTGCATCTGTAAAAGTTTGTGAGTGTTTTTGGTGACAGGCCAAATTTCTTCAGCCTCCTGAGGTTATCATGCTATCATGAAGGCAAAGGGTGGCTACTTTGAAGAATCTAAAATCTAAAATATATTTTGGTTTGTTTGACACTTTTTTGGTTACTACATTATTCCATTTGTGTTATTTCATAGTTTTGATGAGTTGACTATTATTCTGCAATGTAGAAAATAGTACAAATAAACAAAAACCCTTGAATGAGTAGGTGTGTCCAAATGTTTGTATATCAGAGATCTATAATAATCTTTCTTCAGGATTTGGCGGTGTGATTACAGCTCTGTCTGAGTAGTTTTGCAGAAGAGACTAAGAGAGGGACTCTTGTCCCTGTGGACTGTATGTCCTGTTTTTAGATAAACAGAACCATGTGTTTATAGAAAACCTTTCATCTAAGGCAGCAGGGCCATTTCCTCTTCAATGCATTCAAACAATGTGGTCAGTTAGAATGACCAGTCAGAATCAACAGAACTTTTTGAGTGGTGGATTACACAAATACATCAATTTATAGGAACACCTGTGTTAAATGTAAAGGCATATTATTCTTGGCAGCTCAAAGTGCCTGAGTCTACTATTATGGAAGGAGTTAGACTATACTAGGGCTCCCCAACTGACAGGTGAATTTATTTGGCCCACCAAGTGTTTTTTCTTTCTTTAAATTGTTTGACCTGAAAGACTATAAAAACATCAACACGTCAACTCCAAGTGATTTTAATTTAGGGATTTTAATTTAAGTATTTCTTTGCATAATAGAGAGCATCACTACTCTGGACGGTTCTGACTTAGAATATGTGGACAATTACTAATTTGGCCACCTTTCCTTCCAGTTCTCTGCTGCCAATGACTGGAATGAATTGCAAAAATCACTGAAGCTGGAGACTCATATCTCCCTCACTAGCTTTAAGCACCTGCTGTTAGAGCAGCTCACAGATCACTGCACCTGTACGTAGCCCATCTGTAAAAGCCCATCGAACTACCTCATCCCCATACTGTATTTATTGATTTATTTATCTTGTTCCTTTGAACCCCTGTATCTCTACTTGCACATTCATCTTCTGCACGTCAATCACTCTAGTGTCTAATTGGTATATTGTAATTACTTCACCACCATGGCCTAATTATTGCCTTACCTCCCTTTTCTTACCTCATTTGTACACACTGTATATAGACTTTCTTCAACTGTATTATTGACTGTATGTTTTGTTTATTCCATGTGTAACTCTGTGTTGTTATATGTGTCAAATTGCTTTGCTTTATTCTTGGCCAGGTTGCAGTTGCAAATGAGAACTTGTTCTCAACTTGCCTGCCTGGCTAAATAAAGGTGAAATAAAATTGAATTAAAAAAAATATACGCTGAGTATACAAATCATTAAGGACACCTGCTCCTTCCATGACATAGACTGACCAGGTGAATCCAGATGAAAGCTATTGTCCCTTATTGATGTCACTTGTTAAATCCACTTCAATCAGTGTAGATGAAGGGGAGGAGACAGGTTAAATAAGGATTTTTAAGCCTTGAAACAATTGAGACATGGATTGTGTATGTGTGTCATTCAGACGGGTGGAAAAGACAAAAGATTGAAGTGCCTTTAAACGGGGTATGGTATTAGGTGCCAGGCGCACCGGTTTGTGTCAAGAACTGCAACGCTGTTAGGTTTTTCACACTCAACAGTTAAATGTGTGCATCAAGAATGGTCCACCACCCAAAGGACATCCAGCCAATTTGACACAACTGTGGGAAGCATTGCAGTCAACACGGGCCAGCATCACTGTGGGACGCTTTCGACACCTTGTAGAGTCCATGCTCCGATGAATTGAGGCTGTTCTGAGGGCCAAAGGTGGGTTGCAACTCAATATTATGAAGGTGTTCCTAATGTTTTGTACACTCAGTGTATTTGATCAAATACAAATGTAAGCAAGGTTTGAAATGATTATGTTTTAGTCAAATATTATATATGTTTGGGCTTCTTGCAGTCAATTTTCAGTCTAAAAAATATTTCTAATTATCGTCTCATGGCTGAATCTAGTTGATAATCCCTGAACTCAGTAAGGTAGGCTGTCTCTGACATTGGACTTGTTCATGGTGACAATGGACTTCAGGTCCGTAAGAATTAATTGGTGTCATGGGAACTGAACTTTCTTTTTTTCCCCTTTTTTTTATTTCACCTTTATTTAACCAGGTAGGCTAGTTGAGAACACCTTTATTTAACCAGGTAGGCCAGTTGAGAACACCTTTATTTAACCAGGTAGGCTAGTTGAGAACACCTTTATTTAACCAGGTAGGCTAGTTGAGAACACCTTTATTTAACCAGGTAGGCTAGTTGAGAACACCTTTATTTAACCAGGTAGGCTAGTTGAGAACAAGTTCTCATTTGCAACTGCGACCTGGCCAAGATAAAGTAAAGCAGTTCGACAAATACAACAACACAGAGTTACACATGGAATAAACAAACATACAGTCAACAATACAGTAGAAAAAGTCTATATACAGTGAGTGCAAATGAGGAAGGATAAGGGAGGTAAGGCAATAAATAGACCATGGTGGCAAAGTAATTGCAATATAGCAATTAAACACTGGAATGGTAGATGTGCAAAAAATATATATATATATATATATATATATCCATGAATGTGTGAGTAGAGATACTGGGGTGCAAAGGAGCAAGATAAATAAATAAATACAGTATGGGGATGAGGTAGTTGGCTATTTACAGATGGGCTATGTACAGGTGCAGTGATCTGTGAGCTGCTCTGACAGCTGGTGCTTAAAGCTAGTGAGGGAGATATGAGTCTCCTGCTTCAGTGATTTTTGCAGTTTGTTCCAGTCATTGGCAGCAGAGACCTGGAAGGAAAGTCGTCCAAAGGAAGAATTGGCTTTGGGGGTGACCAGTGAGGTATACCTGCTGGACCGCGTGCTACGGGTAGGTGCTGGTATGGTGACCAGTGAGTTGAGATAAGGTAGGGCTTTACCTAGCAGAGACTTGTAGATGACCTGAAGCCAGTGGGTTTGGCGATGAGTATGAAGCGAGGGCAAGCCAATGAGAGCGTACAGGTTGCAGTGGTGGGTAGTATATGGGGATTTGGTGACAAAACGGATGGCACTGTGATAGACTGCATTCAATTTGTTGAGTAGTGTTGGAGGCTATTTTGTAAATGACATCGCTGAAGTCGAGGATCGGTAGGATGGTCAGTTTTACGAGGGTATGTTTGGCAGCATGAGTGAAGGATGCTTTGTTGCGAAATAGGAAGCCAATTCTAGATTTAACTTTGGATTGGAGATGCTTAATATGAGTCTGGAAGGAGAGTTTACAGTCTAACCAGAAACCTAGGTATTTGTAGTTGTCAACATATTCTAAGTCAGAACCGTCCAGAGTAGTGATGCTGGATGGGCGGGCAGGTGCGGGCAGCGATCGGTTGAAGAGCATGCATTTAGTTTTACTTGTATTTAAGAACAGTTGGAGGCCACGGAAGGAGAGTTGTATGCCATTGAAGCTCGTATGGAGGTTAGTTAACACAGTGTCCAACGAAGGGCCAGAGGTATACAGCATGGTGTCATCTGCATAGAGATGGATCAGAGAATCACCAGCAGCAAGAGCGATTAATGTATACAGAGAAGAGAGTCGGCCTGAGAATTAAACCCTGTGGCACCCCCATAGAGACTGCCAAGGGTCCGGACAACAGGCCCTCCTATTTGACATACTGAACTCTATCAGAGAAGTAGTTGGTGAACCAGGCGAGGCAATCATTTGAGAAACCAAGGCTGTTGAGTCTGCCGATAAGAATGTGGTGATTGACAGAGTCAAAATACGTTTTTATCGCAGGATTTGCTCAAATTGAGCTGTAATTTGAAAATGTTATAAAAAGCATTACAAGAATATTAGCATAATCTGTTAAATTGACAAACACACTTTCTTTAACCTCAAAGTCAGTAAAATTACAAAAAGTTAACTTGAGTTAACCGATTAACTCTGACAGAGCTAATTTGAACATGTTAAAAAGGATAAGGAGACACGGAGCACTAGCTTCTCTGTTCTTTTCACTGGGCTTCTTCCAACGGTCACTGACCAACATATGAAGAAGAGAGGTGCCTTCAGCAAGTACCACCCCCCTGAATGGATGGCCCAGAAGTAAGAAATAATTATTTTTAAGACACTTGAATTATTAGACTGATAAGTTAACTTTTTACAGAATGGCATTACAGAATGTTCAAGTCTGTATGTGAAAACATTGCTACTGCAACATGTTAACACCACCTTTTGACATGTGAGGACAATAACACTATTTCACCAGTACCTGTTAAATTGCAATTCGACATGTGAATGTGAGATTTCTGTTGTCTTACATGTGAAACAGCAAATTTGATTTTCACATGTGAACTTGAAATTCCAAATGTGAACAGGATATTTTCACATGAGAAAGTTTTGAAAAGGTTGTGTTAACATGTGAACTCTAAATGTAATATGTCTGAAATTTAAGCTCAACATGTGAAAACAGCTAGTTCATGTGTTTTTGTGTTGTTGTTGTAAGGGTTACTGTTGCCATATATTTTTTTTTTCAGAACCCGTTTTTAGAATGTAGAGTGTTGTAACATGGTTGTAATAATTCTTAAGTGAATGTTGTACTATTTTTTTAATGGCAACTTTTATAGCCAGGAATGTGTCTTGAAACACAGAGCAGGGTTGGTGTCAGTTACTGCATGATGTTTCCATTTCAGTATGGTTACTGTGTTTGCATATTGCTGCACTTTAAATACTTAATGTAATCGGGGTGTCTCCGTTATCATTATATAAAGTTATATAAGGGGGTTATATAAGGGGGTTGTTCTGGACCATTGGTGTGCACACACACATTGGTGTGCACACACACACACACACACACACACACACACACACACACACACACACACACACACACACACACACACACACACACACACACACACCTCATATTTTTTCTCATCTCTATAAAATTAAATGCTAGTAAGGAGATGACTAGGAGGTCTAATGTTGCAGTAGAGGTGGGTCTGAAGCCCCCAATCCGTTTTCTCTCCCATTGCTCTCCCTAAATTCTGAAGTTTCAAGCAGATGTAGTCCTCGTTGGCATAATCAGGACAAGCTGCATTCCTGGGTCCAGGGCAGTGTGGGATCATTCACCCCTCCCCATGCCGGTTCACTTCTTCCTAATAAGTAAACTTGTTGAGGAGTTTCAAAAGTCCAGCTATGCATACAGCTTTTTTTTTTTTTGTCCATCTCAACATACCTCAGTAGCAACATCTAAAGTATAATGTTGCTACTGTAGTAATTGCAGTGTTACTACACACGTTTAAGAGTAATTGTATGTAGTGTTACAGCATTACATTGTTTCTATGTGTTTCAATAAGGAGGCCCCTTACAAAAAAAAATATTATCCACATGAAATTGTTTTTTTTTTAAAAACATGGTTTTTGGGACACGTGTGAAACACACACATCACGTGACATTTTCTTTATACCTGAAAGTGAGAATTTCACATGTGAACTTGCAATTCACACATGTGAAATTGCATATCTGATTTTCACATGTGAACACTTTTAACATGTGAAACTGCAAATGTTTTTCTCCTCACGTGTGATAGGTGGTGTTAATATGTGAACTCTAAATGTAATGCCTGGGAAAATAGGGTGTCAACATATGAAAACAGCTATTTCACATGTGAAACTGCACATTTGGCATGTGTTTTTTTTTGGGGGGGGGGGACATGCAGCTCACAGATGCATGCAGTAGGTATCCTTTGCTCCATAGTGTCGTGGAGCCAATGCACTCAAACGATATGGTGCTGTAGATAGCCCACCCTCTCTCACCCATTCTTGCACATCTGTGTGTCTGTTTGCATTGTCTCGTTCAATCTGGCAGTTCTTAAAACTGGGCCTAGTAACTGTTAGCAGATACAGAGTAAGAGTTATATATATCTTATTGCAGATGAGTCAGAAAACCCAAATCCCTGTGACTACTCTGCCTGGAGTAATGTGTTGTTTCTTCTTCGTGGACTTTCTTACTGCAGCTCAAGCATTTCATTTCCTGTCATTTCTGCAAAGAAACTATTTTAATTGGTTAACTTTGGTTTGGCACAAACTTTGGTAAGCGACAGGATAGCGAGCTCATTCCCCTCACGTCTTGATAGCTTTTGGAAATCCTAAGATCTGTCGTGATTTAACTTTATTAACTTGGAAGTCACTAAGCGAGGAATTGCTGTGATGGTGTAAATTAGCAAAGGACAATTCTAATAACTGCAACAGTTGGATAAAAGATGAAGATACTCCAAACTTTTATACTTTTTTAAATTCATCAGATATTGACTGAATTATAGCACAAATAATGGAGTTCAGGAATTTTTTTGGTTATTCAGGTATTCAAAGTATTGTCATTGTCAGCCTCCATTCGGCAGGGCATGGACTCTGCCAGGTGTCAAAAGCGTTCCACAGGGATTCTGGCCCATGTTGACTCCAATGCTTCCCACAGTTATCAAGTTGGCTCAGTAAGGGATCATAGCTTTAACCTGGATTCACCTGGTCAGTCTAGTCTATGTCATGGAAAGAGCAGGTGTTCTTAATGTTTTGTATACTCAGTGTATTTTGTGTTAAAATAAAGAAAATTCTATCTGCCTTATTTGCTGCAACCACCAAAAACGTTCTCTGTCTAGACCTACCTGCACTCACCTGCGTTGTCGAGACTGCCTCATTAGTTACTGTTGTTGTCACTTTCTGTTGCATCATTCAACAATCGTGTCAATAGCAGCATACCCCCAAATAAAAAATCAACACATACTTGACATTGTTTGCGAGATCAGACATAATATCACTATAATGCAAGTGTTCATTTTCGAAAGTTGCTTTCATCTAATTTGTAAACACTTTGACTATATTAAATTAACTTTTTACAATTCCACAAACAAATGAACACCCTTCAGAATAAAGTGATCTTTAAAAAAAATAATCTATTATTTAACCTTGGCTAGTCAGTTAAGAACAAACTCTTAATTACAATGACGGCATACACTTGGCTGCCCTGTGGGACTCCCAATCACAGCCGGTTGTGATACAGCCTGGATTTGAACCAGGATGACTGCAGTGACGCCTCAAGCACGGAGATGCAGTGCCTTAGACCACTCGGGCCACTCCTCTTTCTTGGGATGTAAGTGTCGAGATGATGCGTCACATCCCAGACGAAGCGTTCTCATAGATGCAACGGACAGACAGTGTATTCCATTGAGACTATTTCAGTCATTACACGGGGTGTGTTTGACAGGTCATTACAAACATTTCCACGGTCATAATGTTAAGGGGGCAAAAAATGACTGGCACAAGCAAGAGTATGAAAGAGTTGCAGGAGTAAAATGATAGCTATCAATACAGTAAGATTTAAGTGCCAAATGGATTTTGCGCCACTCAAACACAGGAAATAGATGGCTGAAAAAGTCAGATCCTCAGGTTGGCGTAGCATTCGTGTTCGCTAATAGCGGCACGTCCTGTTTTCGAGATGGTCCCCTTTTGACCCTGGATTTAAATAGCCGACGTTGTAAGAATGTGGTGTTGGGACGTGAATGTGAAGAAGGTCCTTTACCTGAGCTTGTTTACCATCGAGTTTTATTCGACAAAGGAATAGCTCGGTCGAGGGGAGCATGGATTTTGTGGGGACGGTTGAGTGGAAAAAGGCTACAGAGACAAACGGGAAACACAGGAACTTTGGCTGTGAGTGTGGGTACTTACTGCCTCTACCTAAGCTGCAGACAGTCTTCTGTTTCAGCTGTGACGAAGGGAAGGTGAAAATGAGGGAGAAGGTGTTAAAGAGACAGAGGTTGAATTTGATGAAGTTGGCGATAGAAAGGGAGATGTTGGGGGGGGGGGGGGGGGGCAAGTACAAACAGAGTCCGCCAGGTTGAGTTCTGGAGGTGAAAGGGAAGTGATTGACGGCGAGTGAAGTGGAAGGTGTGGTGAAGAGCTCGGAATCCGAGCATGGCGTCAATGGACATGATAAAGAAGAATCTGGTCCAGTAGGTGTGACATTTTTGGAGAAAGTGGATCCTTGCCTTTTTAGCAGATTCATTTGAAGTTTCAGGGTGTGAAAGGAGTTGGGGACAGTTGAGTCAGTAAAGGTACCCTCTAGTGGGCATGTGATATTTGTGTGCGTTTCTTCCGCCCAGAGGGAGCGGGAGGGAACAGGACACAATTGAAAGGAGTGATTACTGGGGTAGCGGTGAGACAGAAGAGTTCGTCTTTGCCTGACAAAGTTAGGATTTTTCAGTTATCCAGTATGAGCTTTTGTGCCGATTACATTACATTGTTACAGGTGTCAAGCTTATGGGCATGTGGCAAGAGTGTGTAGGAGGGAGGTTTCTAGGTGTGAGAAGTGTGCAGAAGGGCATGGGACAAAGGAATGTGTAGTATTGGGGAAAGAAGCGGTATGTGTTAATTGTAGGGGTGCCTATGGGGCTGGGGATCAGAAGTGTCCTGTGTGAGAGAGGCAGGTTGAGGTTGCCAGGGTAAGAGTAGAGCAGGGGGTATTGTGTGCTGAGGCAGTGAAGAAAGTAGAGGAAGATGGGTCAAGGGGGAAGGATCCTGAGAGGATCCCAGTGAGTAGTAAATCTGTGCCAGCACAGAAGGATTAGGGTTTATAGCTATGTTTATCAACTTTACAGCAGATCCCAGATGAGTCACAGAAAATAGATGTTATGGTGGCTGCAGCAGAGAAGTATTTGGGGGTATTTGGGGGACTTCAGAAGAGTTACAGGGCGTGTTGAGTGGTGGTGTCCTATAATCCGCTGTTGGACTGGGGTAGGGCCAGATAGCGTTGAATAGGGTGGTGGGCTTTAATGAGTGTAGAGTTAGATGGTAGGATGGTGGGTTTTAATGAGTGTAGAGTTAGATGGTAGAATGGTGGGTTTTAATGAGTGTAGGGTTAGATGGTAGAATGGTGGGTTTTAATGAGTGTAGGGTTAGATGGTAGGATGGTGGGTTTTAATGAGTTTAGGGTTAGATGGTAGGATGGTGAGTTTTAATGAGTTTAGGGTTAGATGGTAGGATGTTGGGATTTAATGAGTGTAGAGTTAGATCGTGGGTTTTAATGAGTTTAGGGTTAGAATGTAGGGTGTTAGGTTTTAATGAGTTTAGGGTTAGATGGTAGGATGGTGGGTTTTAATGAGTGTAGAGTTAGATCGTGGGTTTTAATGAGTTTAGGGTTAGAATGTAGGGTGGTGGGTTTTAATGAGTGTAGAGTTAGATGGTAGGATGGTGGGTTTTAATGAGTGTAGGGTTAGAATGTAGGGTGGTGGGTTTTAATGAGTGTAGGGTTAGATGGTAGGATGGTGGGTTTTAATGAGTGTAGGGTTAAATGGTGGGGTGGTGGGTTTTAATGAGTGTTGGGTTAGAATGTAGGATGGTGGGTTTTAATGAGTGTAGGGTTAGCATGTAGGGTGGGGGGTTTTAATGAGTGTAGGGTTAGATGGTGGGGTGGTGGGTTTTAATGAGTGTAGGGTTAGATGGTAGGATGGTGGGTTTTAATGAGTGTAGAGTTAGATGGTAGAATGGTGGGTTTTAATGAGTGTAGGGTTAGATGGTAGGATGGTGGGTTTTAATGAGTGTAGGGTTAGAATGTAGGGTGGTGGGTTTTAATGAGTGTAGGGTTAGATGGTAGGATGGTGGGTTTTAATGAGTGTAGAGTTAGATGGTAGGATGGTGGGTTTTAATGAGTGTAGGGCTAGATGGTAGGATGGTGGGTTTTCATGAGTGTTGGGTTAGATGGTAGGATGGTGGGTTTTAATGAGTGTAGGGCTAGATGGTAGGATGGTGGGTTTTAATGAGTGTAGGGTTAGATGGTGGGGTGGTGAGTTTTAATGAGTGTAGGGTTAGATTGTGGCGTGGTGGGTTTTAATGAGTGTAGGGTTAGATGGTGGGGTGGTGGGTTTTAATGAGTGTAGGGTTAGATGGTAGTTCATGGTGGTAATGCAACATACGTTGGATGCCAACCGCCATTAAACCTCACTGAAGAAGAAGAAGAAGAGGAAGGTGGTGGTGTTTAAGCATTTAGTAGTAAGTCTGGCTTCTACTCACCTGTTCCTAAGGCACTCCCCACAGCAGTGCTTTGGGATGATTGGAGTGCCTGAAAAACTTGTTTTTTGTTTGTTTTTGTTGCAGGTAAGCTACATTTACCAGATTAATAGGTCTTCCGTGTGTGGTATGGACTGGAGGAAGCAGAGCTAATTTAATGATGGTCTTAGCCAGGGATAGAGGCTCTTCTGATGGGGGTAGCAGGTAGCCTAGGCTTTTCGGATGGGGTTGGCAGGTAGCCTCTTCTGACGGGGGTAGCAGGTAGCCTAGGCTCTTCAGATGGGGTTAGCAGGTAGTCTCATCTGATGGGGTTGGCAGGTAGCCTCTTCTGATGGGGTTGGCAAGTAGCCTCTTCTGATGGGGGTAGCAGGTAACCTAGGCTCTTCTGATGGGATGGCAGGTAGCCTAGGCTCTTCTGATGGGGTAGCAGGTAGCCTAAGCTCTTCTGAAGGTGGTAGCAGGTAGCCTCGTGCTTAGAGCGTTGGGCCAGTAACCAGCAGGTAGCCTAGGCTCTTATGATTGGGGTAGCAGGTAGCCTCTTCTGATGGGGTTGGCAGGTAGCCTCTTCTGATGGGGGTAGCAGGTAGCCAAGGCTCTTCTGATGGGGTTGGCAAGTAGCCTAGGCTCTTCTGATGGGGGTGGCAAGTAGCCTAGGCTCTTCTGATGGGGGTGGCAAGTAACCTAGGCTCTTCTGATGGGGTGGCAAGTAACCTAGGCTCTTCTGATTGGGTTGGCAGGTAGCCTCTTCTGATGGGGGTAGCAGGTAGTCTAGGCTCTTCTGATGGGGTTGGCAGGTAGCCTAGGCTCTGCTGATGGGGTTGGCAGGTAGCCTCATCTGATGGGGTTGGCAGGTAGCCTAGGCTCTTCTGATGGGGTTGGCAGGTAGCCTAGGCTCTTCTGATGGGGTTGGCAGGTAGCCTAGGCTCTTCTGATGGGGTTGGCAGGTAGCCTAGGCTCTTCTGATGGGGGTAGCAGGTAGCCTCTTCTGATGGGGGTAGCAGTTGGCCTAGTGGTTAGAGCGTTTGGGTCAGTAACCAGCAGGCAGCCAAGTGGTTAGAGCGTTTTGCAAGTAACCAGCAGGTAGCCTAAGGGTTAGAGCATTGGGCCAGTAACCAGCAGGTAGCCTAGTGGTTAGAGCGTTGAGCCAGTAACCAGCTGGTAGTCTAGTGGTTAGAGCTTTGGACCAGTAACCAGCAGGTAGCCTTTTGGTTAGAGCATTGGGCCAGTAACCAGCAGGTAGCCTAGTGGTTAGAGCGTTGGGCCAGTAACCAGCAGGTAGCCTAGTGGTTAGAGCGTTGGGCTAGTAACCAGCATGTAGCCTAGTGGTTTGAGCGTTGGGCCAGTAACCAGCAGGTAGCCTAGTGGTTAGAGCGTTGGACTAGTAACCAGCAGGTAGCCTAGTGGTAGAGCGTTGGGCGAGTAACCAGCAGGTAGCCTAGTGGTTAGAGCGTTGAGCCAGTAACCAGCAGGTAGTCTAGTGGTTAGAGCGTTAGGCCAGTAACCAGCAGGTAGCCTAGTGGTTAGAGCGTTTGGGTCAGTAACCAGCAGGCAGCCAAGTGGGTAGAGCGTTTTGCAAGTAACCAGCAGGTAGCCTAAGGGTTAGAGCATTGGGCCAGTAACCAGCAGGTAGCCTAGTGGTTAGAGCGTTGAGCCAGTAACCAGCTGGTAGTCTAGTGGTTAGAGCGTTGGGCCAGTAACCAGCAGGTAGCCTTTTGGTTAGAGCATTGGGCCAGTAACCAGCAGGTAGCCTAGTGGTTAGAGCGTTGGGCCAGTAACCAGCAGGTAGCCTAGTGGTTAGAGCGTTGGGCCAGTAACCAGCATGTAGCCTAGTGGTTTGAGCGTTGGGCCAGTAACCAGCAGGTAGCCTAGTGGTTAGAGCGTTGGACTAGTAACCAGCAGGTAGCCTAGTGGTTAGAGCGTTGGGCCACTAACCAGCAGGTAGCCTAGTGGTTAGAGCGTTGAGCAGGTAACCAGCAGGTAGTCTAGTGGTTAGAGCGTTAGGCCAGTAACCAGCAGGTAGCCTAGTGGTTAGAGCGTTGGGCCAGTAACCAGCAGGTAACCTAGTGGTTAGGGTGTTGAGCCAGTAACCAGCAGATAGCCTAGTGGTTAGAGCGTTGGGCCAGTAACCAGCAGATAGCCTAGTGGTTAGAGCGTTGGGTCAGTAACCAGCAGGTAGTCTAGTGGTTAGAGCATTGGGCCAGTAACCAGCAGGTAGCCTAGTGGTTAGAGTGTTGGGCCAGTAACCAGCAGGTAGCCTAGTGGTTAGAGCATTGGGCCAGTAACCAGCAGGTAGCCTAGTGGTTAGAGTGTTGGGCCACTAACCAGCAGGTAGCCTAGTGGTTAGAGTGTTGGGCCAGTAAATGAAAGGTTGCTGGATCAAATCCCCAAGCTGACAAGGTAAAAATATGTTCTGCCCCTGAACAAGGCAGTTAACACACTGTTCCCCAGTAGGCTGTCATTGTAAATATGAATTTGTTCTTAAACTGACTTGCCTAGTTAAATAATATGTAAATTGACACATTTCCTACAGCTCTTGATGGACACAAACCCTTAGGACCAGTGGAAGACAGCTCATAATAATGACTGGAATAGAGCTAATGGCATCAAACACATGGAAACCATGTACTTGATTCTCCTCCAGCCATGTAGTTGATACCATTCCACTGATTCTGCTCCAGCCATCACCATGAGCCTGTCCTCCCCAATTAAGGTTCCACCAACCTCCTGTGCTCAAGACACTAAGAGCAGTTTATAGCCAGAGCAGTTTACCAATTCAGTGGCAGTACTTCAAGGTGAAGGATAAATGCAGGGATCTCTGAGGCTGTGCACATCAAGTCCTAGCAGCACTTCCTTAAGAAGGTATCCATGGCTGTGCTGTTTATTTAGTACTATTGAGAGGGTGACATTACGATAGGCTTTTAATGAAGACCAGACTTCTGGTTTCTTCACACCGAATCCAAAGCCAGACCACTCAGAAATGTAATCACTATAAATTATATTGAGGCTGATTAATAGCAGGAGGACTCGTTCTATGACAATGGGATACTTAATATGATTTATTATGTCATTGGGGCTGCAGATCTTACATGGCGCTCGTGTTCTGGAAATCAGCTGCCTGTGTTTACATCACCACCAGTGAGTTGATTAGTGGGCGTTATGCATATTTACTTATGCTATAGTAACATGATTTAAATGTTGTGTTACGTCTTGCATACGGTTTATAATGTTGATTTAAAACTATATATACATGATAAACCAATTATGTTAGTCTTCTGGATTAAAGCCTGTTGAAGACTGACTCATCAACGGTAAGAATGATGATGAGATGTTCTTCTTGGCTCATGTTGTTTGTGTGATGGTGATACGAAGCACAGATGTTCATTACAAATGCTCAATGAGGTTTCTGCATCTTCTTCTTATGCGTCGTGCATAAGAACAGCCATTAGCCATGGTATATTGACCATATACCACACCCCCTCGGGCCTTATTGTTTAAGCATATCTCAGTGCAGATCCGTAACCACAGTCACATGTAATAGGCCCACGGTGCCATTATGAGACTGTGGCCCTGTGTTCCTGCTGTATCTAAGAGAATGTGGCCCTGTGTTCCTGCTGTATCTAAGAGACTGTGGCCCTGTGTTCCTGCTGTATCTAAGAGAATGTGGCCCTGTGTTCCTGCTGTATCTAAGAGACTGTGGCCCTGTGTTCCTGTTCTATCTAAGAGACTGTGGCCCTGTGTTCCTGCTGTATCTAAGAGACTGTGTCCCTGTGTTCCTGCTGTATCTAAGAGACTGTGGCCCTGTGTTCCTGCCGTATCTAAGAGACTGTGGCCCTGTGTTCCTGCTCTATCTAAGAGACTGTGGTCCGACTGAATAACAACAGTGAAGTCAGTTTGACATTGTTTTCCCCACTGTATGAAACACGGCACCTCTCCCCCACCAAGAGTCAGCTCTCTCTTACTCTCCTATAATAAGATGTACAGTATGTTCTGTAACTTGTGCCGCACTAGCCTGGGGTCCCTGGTTAGGACAAAGTAACTGCAGCATGTGAGGCTTTCCATGGGGTTGTTAAAGGTGAAGTTTTCCATGGGGTTGTTAAAGGTGAAGTTTTCCATAGGGTTGTTAAAGGTGAAGTTTTCCATGAGGTTGTTAAAGGTGAAGTTTTCCATGGGGTTGTTAAAGGTGAAGTTTTCCATGGGGTTGTTAAAGGTGAAGTTTTCCATAGGGTTGTTAAAGGTGAAGTTTTCCATGGGGTTGTTAAAGGTGAAGTTTTCCATGGGGTTGTTAAAGGTGAAGTTTTCCATAGGGTTGTTAAAGGTGAAGTTTTCCATGGAGTTGTTTAAGGTACATTTTTTCCATGGGGTTGTTAAAGGTTCAGACCCAGATCCGAGAGCCGTGGTAAAATGTCCACAGATATTCTGTTTCTGTAAGGAGCGTTATCTTTCACTTACAGATAGACTATCTTAATGAGATCACTCTGATGTATCATTTTCCTGTTTAGCAGGAAATGATAATTGTAGTGTATTCAAGGTTTAAAAATACTTTTAAAGTTTTCTAGTTTGCATTTCAAAATGTCAGACTTGATGTATCCTAACTAAAGTTTTTTTTAATCCAAATAATCATTTACATTTCCTGTTGCTGCAGGATTATTTTCCTGTTGTGAGAAACTGGTCAAATTTAGATAATACATCTGTAGATGTAACATGCATGCACAATACATTTGGATGTTTAATGCCCTATAGGCATACAGTTATCATGCCCGCTTTGAGGATAATACATTGCCACCATCGCAGCCCACTAACAAGGACTGCGCCCCCCCCCCCCCTCTCCGTGGCGAACATGAGTTTGACATTTAAAAGTTTTAACTCTCGCATGGCTGCTGGCCCGGACCGCATCCCTTGCCGCATCCTCAGAACATGCGCAGACCAGCTGGCTGGTGTGTTTATGGACATATTCAATCTCTCCCTATCCCAGTCTGCTGTCCCCACATGCTTCAAGATGCCCACCATTGTTCCTGTTCCCAAGTAGGCAAAGATAACTGAACTAAATGACTACCGCCACATAGCACTCACTTCTGTCATCATTAAGTGCTTTGAGAGACTAGTCAAGGATCATATCACATCCACCTTACCACTCTAGACCCACTTCAGTTTGCATACCACCCCAACAGGTCCACAGACAATGCAATCGCCATCACACTGCACACTGCCCTATCCCATCTGGACAAGAGGAATACCTATGTAAGAATGCTGTTCGTTGATTACAGCTCAGCATTCGACACCATAGTACACTCCAAACTCATCATTAAGCTGGAGGCTCTGGGTCTCAACCCCGCCCTGTGCAATTGGGTCTTGGACTTTCTGACGGGCCGCCTTTCTGACGGGCCGCCCCCAGGTGTTGAAGGTAAGAAGTAACATCTCCACTTCGCTGACCCTCAACACTGGGGCCCCACAAGGGTGCATGCTCAGCCCCCTCCTGTACTCTCTGTTCACCCATGACTACGTGGCCATGCACGCCTCCAACTCAATCATCAAGTTTGCAGACGCCACAACAGTAGTGGGCTTGATTATCAACAATGGCTATACAGCCTACATGGAGTAAGTGAGGGCACTCGGAGTGTGATGTCAACAAAACAACCTCTCACTCAACGTCAACAAAATAAAGAAGATGATCGTGGGCTTCAGGAAACAGCATAGGGAGCTGCCCCCTATCCACATCGAAGGGACAGTAGTGGAGAAGGTGGAAAGTTTTAAGTTCCTAGGCGTTCCTATCACAGACAAACTGAAATGGTCCAGGTATGGCAGCTGGCTGTACAGAGAGTATGGTGAAGAATGCGCAACAGCACCTCTTCAACCTCAGGAGGCTGAAGAAATGTGGCTTGTCACCTAAAACCCTGACAAACTTTTACAGATGCACAATCGAGAGCATCCTGTCGTGCTGTATCACCGCCTGGTATGGCAAATGCACCGCCCCCAACCACAAGGCTCTCCGGAGGGTGGTGCAGTCTGCACAACGCATAACTGGGGGCAAACTACCTACCCTCCAAGACACCTACAGCACCCGATGTCACAGGAAGGCCAAAAAGATCATCAAGGACAACAACCACCCGAGCGAGCCACTGCCTGTTCACCCCGCTACCATCCAGAAGGCGAGGTCAGTACAGGTGCATCAAAGCTGGGACCTAGAGACGCTTCTAACTCAAGGCCATTAGACTGCTAAACATCAATCAATAACTCAGAGGCTACTGCCTACATAGAGACTCATATCACTGGCCACTTTAATAAATGGATCGCTAGTCACTTTAAACAATGCCACTTTTATAATGTTAACATATCTTACATTACTCATCTCATATGTATATACTCTACCTTATACCATCTATTGCACCATGCCTATGTCGCTCATCCATATATTTATATATACATATTGTTATTCCTCCCTTTTAGATGTGTGTGTGTGTTGGGGAATTGTTAGATTACCTGTTAGATTTTACTGCACTGTCGGATCTAGAAGCAGAAGCATTTCGCTACACTCGCATTAATATCTGCTAACCATGTGTATGTGACCAATAAAATTAGATGTGATTTGATATAGAGTGTCGTATGCAAGTGATCAATAAGCTGGTTCAATCATTGATGAACCCCATGGAATCGAAAAGGGGGAGATGTCAATGTAATTTTGGATGGTGGTACACTCAAAATCAAATCAAATCTCAATGTATTTAAAGTGCCTTTAACATGTTACAATACACTTTACAAATAAAGAAAACTGAATGATTTGACTATTATTCTCATTATTCTATCCACTAATATATACACTGTAGGATCACTATTGCATTAGTCTTGTCCCCCAGTCGGCTCTATGTGGTAGCAATTAGCCTAGGGACCGAGGTTGCTATGGCATTACACATCATTGTCAATCCTATCCTAGCATAGTGATTTGACACATGATTTATATTTCATTCGTTAGATAACATTGAAGACCTTGTCTAGTTTTCACTTTTATTCTTGTATATTTCATATACAGTAGAACGTGCCCTGAATAGGATCTACTTGAGGACTGTGATGGCTGGGTTGAAACGTAAAGCAAAAAGGGACATCTGGTTTACATGAAGTAAATCTCAACTCTTACTTCTCACAGCAGAACTGCTGAACCTGATCCTTGGCAACATTCCCCCAGGCAAATATTTCTTCCCACAGGAGACGGTCAGTGTGTATGGCATGGAACTAGACCTGCCTGTAGAACCTACCACACAAAGTAGCGTATGCTCATATACCTACGCCTCCGCTGTCCAAAAGGGGAGAAAATATACAATCTACGAGTTAGATAGTGAAACTGTGAACCTGAAAATAACATTTCAATAAATAAATCAATGGTTATTTTCATTTCGTGGTCCGTATGGCTATGTTTTCAGACGGTGACCCAGAGGGCCAGTCAGCTCAATGTGTTCTGCCCGAATAGCTGCAAAACTGTAGCAACTCAGTTTGAGACCAGAAAGCCTTTCCAACCCACAGCCTGGATGACTGCCACGGAATATGTTGAGCAAGTATTTCTAATCAGTTCGAAATAATCCATATTTTCTACGTTAAAAATAGAGCAGTATGAAGACAATCAACTTCCTCCTAACATTTTTTATTGCCGAGGTGATGAAAGTGCCTGTTTTACTTGCCAGGGTGACAAAGGTGTTTATCTGTCAGTATTTATAGTTCTAGTTGACAGTCTCCTGAATTATTTTCTAAGAGAAGACTCTTCACTCCTCCTCACATAATTACTGGCCTTATTACTCCCTCTTTCAGAGAGAGAATAGACTGGAATGGATTTCAACCTAGTTCAGCGTAAATGGGCTGACTGAGAGAGCTCGTCACAGAACATTGTTGTTGTTATTTGGTGAGAAAGCCTTTCTAAATATAGATGGCACAGCGGCTGCTTCTTGCGGATGTGAAAACGTAATGGAGGAGAAGGAACATTGATCTGTCACACTCAGGGAGTGGATCTTCAATGGGGATCATATTGCTTCATATTAGTGTGTTGCTCTCCGTGGCTCATCACAAAGTAATAGCTTGGGCTGGTTGTGTCTCATTAAATCTAATAATCACCTCACTCTTAACAACCCGGCCTTAAGACAAAAAAGATGATCTCTCACTAGAGAAGGAGATTAGATGAGAGACACATGAGGCAGTGAACCTAATATGAATATACATAGAGACCTAGAGAGGAAGTCATGACCTTTCATTGCTTCTAAGGGACTACCTCTCCTGAGCAGTAGAGCTTTGTCGTAATGTTTACAAAGATTCTTTGATATGACTGCTTTAGGCATCAAAGCCTTACAGTAAGTGAATTCATGTTTCATGTGGCTGTGGATATTCTCTGTCTATCTGCAACCTCCGCTGCATTAGTAATGGAGGCTTTGGGTTTCATTTAGGTTGATTTTAGGATATCACGTTGCTTTGATATTAAATTGCCGCCGGCTACAGTAGGAAACTTGGTGCACCCTTTGAGAAAAATGTGAAATGTAGAGATTTAGTCATGTCATTTTTTTTTTAAACACAAATTACTGTGGACCCCAAATGAATGCCTGTATATGATACAAATGTGTGTCTGTCTGTCTGTTGCTGTTTTGTCTGATGATGGCTGTAATGGGGGATGCTCTGTCTTTTCCTCCATGTACAGTATGATGGTAAAGCTCAGTTGAATCTCAGGGTATAGCCCAATGCTGATATCTGCTGGCTACTTACTGTCATTCACCATCTTATGTTCTGAACTAACCTGACCCTTTGCAATATGAAATTCTTAAATCATTGTTTTCAATGACTTAATGATTCAATGATTTATTGATTCAATGACTTAATGATTAAATTATTTAATGATTCAATGATTCAATGATTCAATGATTCAATGATTCAATGATTTAATGATTCAATGATTTAATGATTCAATGATTTAATGATTCAATGATTTAATGAGTTGTTTTCATCTCTTATAAATAAAGAGATTAAACTAGCCGTTGTATTCAATTAATTAGCCACATCAAAACATGTATGAAAAGTAATATTCAATGATTGGCTTATTATTGACATGCTTTCATTAATCAATCGTTTGGAAGACATTTTATATTTGAATCTATTGCACAGCATCTCTTGTATTTCCCAGCAGATAGATAGTATTTAAGTCCTCTCATGTCCTTTAGAGGGAGACATGTACCACGTTGCTTTAACACTGCTGATAACCTGCTCAACAAAATCTATACAGTACATGTGTTTTTAATAGTTTAACATTTGTCTCGACACAATTATAATTGATGAAATGTTAAATTATATACCGTGTAATAATGACGTGTCATTGGAAGAAGAGCTGTCCAATGAATATTGGTTTCCAGAATAAACATCCTTGGGGAAAAAAATCATTCTTACTTTTAAAATGACAAAATATTTATAATTTAGTAAATTTTTCACGTAACTCACACACGTGGTTTCCCAACATTTCACATGTGATGTTCTACTATTCAGATGTGCGCTTTTGTAACCAAAAGGATTAGAACCCAGGAGAAGCCAATTTCTTGACCATTAAACCAAGAGGGCCGACACTGGGTTTCTCTTCCAATGTAGCATGTACTATCAATGTCTTTCAAACTCTGAATATTGACAGTTCAATTCAAAATATGGCTGACAAACATTTAAAAATGTCATGAAGTTAATCACAGGATTTGCTGTTATTAATCACAATTAATCTCAAATTCAGAATTTGATCAAATTGAGCTGTAATTTATGTTTTTTTTTTTATGTAAAAAGCATTAGAAGATTGTCGAAGTAAAGGCTAGGAGAATCTGGTAAGTTGATAAAGGACACTTTCTTGTACCTCAATGTCAACTTGTTTTGAGATCACATTGTTGTTTTTAGCTGTATATGGGATGTTTTCAGTGTATTTTGAACGCTTTCAGACAACGCAAGTAATCACAATAAAAGAAAAAAATCCACTAAAATTACAAAAAGTTAACTTGAGTTAATTGATTAACTCTGACAGCTCTTCTGACAGCTCTTCTGACAGCTCTCTGGCAGCTCTCTGACAGGGGAACTGTCAGAACCACTAGCCTAGTGGTTAGAGTGTTGGGACAGTAACCGAAAGGTTGTTAGTTTGAATCCCTGAGCTGACAAGGTAAAAATCTGTTGTTCTGCCCCTGAACAAGGCAGTTAACCCACTGTTCCTAGGCAATCATTGTATATACGAATTTGTTCTTAACTAAAAAAATCAAATGTAGAAAAGTACCTGTTTACATTCAATCCAATAGAAAACACATCCATATATTATTAAAATCCTTTGTAGGCCTGTGTATTAAACATCACAAAAACTAATGGACAGTTAACAATAACATAAGCTAAAAATAGCTAGCTAGGACAAGATGGAAGCCTAGCTATCACCTATTACTATGCTAGCTAGCTGTCAGCAATTAGCATGCGACCATTAGATACAAATGTCATATATAAAGGAGAATTTAAATACATGTCATTAGCGTGGTTCATATGTCCACATGTAAATACACTTAATATGTACCCTTGTTTGTAAAATTAAAACTATTTAAGAGCCAAAATATTTAACGGAAATAAAAAATCTACCTAAATGCCATGTTCTCATTGACTTGCATACAAAATGAGCTAGCTACTTAGCTTGGCTACACTCAAGTAAATTGAAAAATCTCAAAACAATTAAACTATATATCAAAATGACCAGAAAACTCAACACAGTTTAGTTAAACATGTTGTCTCTAGATTTTGAAAACGTAACCATGCATACAAACCGGAAAACAAGATAAGAAAAATGAGGAGATACGAAGAGAAAGCTTCTCTGTTCTTTTCACTGGGCTTCTTTCAGTATGAAGACGAGGCCTGCAGAAGTAACCCTCCGAATGCCTCCCTTTTAGTGGTAACATGTACAGTATATCAATGCAACACCATAGAGGACTACAGTAATAATGGAGTGGATGTAACACTCAGAATGCCTCCCTTTTAGTGGTAACATGTACAGTATATCAATTCAACACCATAGAGGACTACAATAATAATGGAGTGGATGGCTCAGGAATAAGAAGTAGGCTACGTAATCTTTTCACAGAATGGTATTACAGATTTTGCAGTTCCACATGTGGAAACATTGATATTGCAACATTTTAGCACCAGCTTTTCACGTGAGGAGAATAACACTATTTCACCCCCACATGTGAACTACAAATTCCACATATTTCTTACATGTAAAACAGCAAATTCGATTTTCACATGCGAAAGGTAGCCTAGTGGCAGATAGCCTAGTAGTTAAGAGCGTTATGCCAATAACCAAAAGGTTGCTAGTTCTAATCCCTGAGCCCACTAGGTGAAAATATGTTGATGAGCCCTTATTGATCCTGTTAATTGCTCTAGGCCCGGTTTTCACTAAAGCATCTTAATGCTAACTTCATTGTTTGTAGGAGCAAATCTACGAGCTGTTTCCCAATACCACCGCTATTAATGTTGCACTTGAAAATGCTCTTAATTTTAGCCTAACATGTGAAACCAGCCATTGCACACTCCAAATGTCAACTTTTTTAATATAGGGCATCATTGCATTCAATAGCATGAGAGGAATGTTTGGACGTTTTCCTCTTTAAATGGTGCTAAATCTCCAGCTTCCTTTTTGGATGGTGCTACATCTCCAGCTTCCTGTTTGGATGGTGCTACATCTCCAGCTTCCTGTTTGGATGGTGCTACGTCTCCAGCTTCCTGTTTGGATGGTGCTACATCTCCAGCTTCCTGTTTGGATGGTGCTACATCTCCAGCTTGCTGGCAACTAGAAGGAATAACAGCAGACTGACTCTTCTGTCTGACCTTTGGTCCAATGCACTTTCTCTGGTGCGCTGGGAGTCAGGGGCATACTTGACCCACAGACGGCATCAGCCATACATCAGTACTATAAGATGGCCATCATGCCCATCATTTAATAAATGCAGGTCTTCTGATTTTCGACTCCAAGCTGAAGTGGAAATCTGTATGTTTCCTCCAGAGAGAGAGAGAAGTCAGGGTTGATTGATATGATGCTGACTGGGAGAGAGAGGTGTGGGTCTGGAGGACTGCAGTGTGGGTAGTTAGCTCCCAGTGTTTGGACGGAATGCCGACTGCATTCCTACGAGCTCTAGAGAGAAGAGAGGAGACTCGAGGGCTTGGAGGAGGAGCAGAGGGCTGAATACTTTCATAAACGATATCCTGCGTAGCTCTCACAGACCACGACTATACAAAATACAAAACGTCAAGATCAAATCTAGGCTTGATTAAGTACTGCTAATTGTTTGAAATATGGGTGTTTCATAAATGTAATCTTATTGTGTCATACAACATTATGCTAATATCATTCTACTCATATCATTATACTCATATCATTAAACTCATATCATTAAACTCATATCATTAAACTCATATCATTATACTCATATCATTATACTCATATTTCATTAGGAGGTAGATCAGTTTTAATATGCAGATAGACTGTGGTTTCCATGTAATTGTCAGCATAATTTCCAATCCCCCATATATATATTTTTTGCAAATATAAAATATTTTAAAAAAATCAAATATTTTCCTTTATTATTTTCCCCTAATCCTACCACCCCTCCCCTAATTGGAGTAAACTAATGGACAACAACCCTTAGGCTTCTACTTCCAGCTTATACATATTATATACATTTTACGGAAACAGTATATTTTACAACAGTTATCTTTTGTTTGTTTTTAGTCCCAGTCTCAACCCCTCCCATCTATCTCTGAAGACCATCCAGTCCCAGCCTTCAGCTACACTCAACCCCTCCCATCTATCTCTGAAGACCATCCAGTCCCAGCTTTCAGCTACCCTCAACCCCTCCCAGCTATCTATGAAGACCTTCCAGTCCCAGTCTTCAGCTACCCTCAACCCCTCCCATCTATCTCTGAAGACCATCCAGTCTCAGCCTTCAGCTACACTCAACCCCTCCCATCTATCTCTGAAGACCATCCAGTCCCAGCCTTCAGCTACACTCAACCCCTCCCATCTATCTCTGAAGACCATCCAGTCCCAGCTTTCAGCTACCCTCAACCCCTCCCAGCTATCTATGAAGACCTTCCAGTCCCAGTCTTCAGCTACCCTCAACCCCTCCCATCTATCTCTGAAGACCATCCAGTCCCAGCCTTCAGCTACACTCAACCCCTCCCATCTATCTCTGAAGACCATCCAGTCCCATCCTTCAACTACCCTCAACCCCTCCCATCTATCTCTGAAGACCATCCAGTCCCAGCCTTCAGTTACCCTCAACCCCTCCCATCTATCTCTGAAGACAATCCAGTCCCAGCCTTCAGCTACACTTAACCCCTCCCATCTATCTCTGAAGACCATCCAGTCCCAGCCTTCAGCTACACTCAACCCCTCCCATCTATCTATGAAGACCATCCAGTCCCAGCGTTCAGCTACACTCAACCCCTCCCATCTATCTATGAAGACCTTCCAGTCCCAGCCTTCAGATACACTCAACCCCTCCCATCTATCTATGAAGACCATCCAGTCCCAGCCTTCAGCCTTCTGAAGACCATCCACAGCCTTCAGCTACACTCAACCCATCCCATCTATCTCTGAAGACCATCCAGTCCCAGCCTTCAGCTACACTCAACCCATCCCATCTATCTATGAAGACCTTCCAGCTTCTATTTGCCATATATTTTTCAACTGTGATGTTTCACAAATGTTCTGAAATGTTATTTTCTCATAGTTTCTACAGATTGTAAATTAAAGATAAACAAGAGTATTATATATCGCTAAGAGTATTATTATAATATTAATCGATTAAGTATGACTTTTTAAATCACCCAGCAGTGCAATTTGCAGAGTAAGCTCCAGGTAAATGTTGCAATTCTTCAGCCATTCCTGATCCTGCGACCAAAAACAAGCTACATATGAACAGTACCAAAACAAATGATTTAATGATTCTGTCTCTTCACAGCAAAATCTGCAGAGCTGGGATGTTTGTATCCCCCATATATACAGTTCATTCGGAAAGTATTCAGACTCCTTCCCTTATTCCGCATTTTGTTACGTTACAGCCTTATTCTGAAATTAATTAAATATCTAAAAATCCTCATCAATCGACACAATAACCCATAATGACATCACAATACCCCATAATGACAAAGCAAAAACAGGTTTTAGACATTTTTGCACATTTATTAAAAAGTAAAAACAGAAATACCTTATTAAGACCCATCGCTATGAGACTCAAAATTGACACGCAGCCAAGAAAATGCATGAGTGGCTTCGGGACAAGTCTCCGAATGTCCTTGAGTGGCCCAGCCACTTGAACACAATCGAACATCTCTTCAACAAAGTTCTGAGTAAAGGGTCTGAAAATAAATGTAAATGTTATATTTCCAATTTTTAATTTTTTTATGAATTTGCAAAAATTTGAATTTAGTCCTTAAATTTGGTCCTTAAATGAAACTGGTATACTTTTTTATTTATAACAATTATATCTATCACAATTTTGATCTTTAATGCAGAGCTGACAAACAAGTTCCTTACGTTCTCCCCCTTCCACTTGCCTCTTCCATTTTTGCGGTAATGCTGCAATTAGTTGGTTGTGATGTTGGGTATAGCAGACATTTCCATATATTTTTGTTAGCTGAATGTGTGATATAACTCCACCAGTCCTATTTATGACAGAATTTTAAAAGATTATACGTTTTTTTTTGTTTTTTTTTAATCTCCAAAAATATATAAATATATATATAATATATATTTTAGTTTAACCAGAATATTTACTGTAATATTTGTTCTGTCTTTTCTGGTGGATTAAACTGAAATTGCAACCAACTTTCTATGGCTTGTTTTAAAAAATAACAATATTTTGGATATTATTTCATTTCTGAACATTAAATAGGACCTGCAAACCACCAACAGTGAAGAGGAGACTCCGGGATGCTGGCCTTCTAGGCAGAGTTCCTCTGTCCAGTGTGTGTGTTATTTTGCCCATCTTAATCTTTTTTTTGAATTGGCCAGTCTGAGATATTAGTTTTTCTTTTATTTTTTTTTTATTTTTTTTTTTTTTACCCCTTTTTCTCCCCAATTTCGTGGTATCCAATTGTTGTAGTAGCTACTATCTTGTCTCATCGCTACAACTCCCGTACGGGCTCGGGAGAGACGAAGGTTGAAAGTCATGCGTCCTCCGATACACAACCAACCAAGCCGCTGCTTCTTTAACACAGCGCACATCCAACCCGGAAGCCAGCCGCACCAATGCGCCGGAGGAAACACTGTGCACCTGGCCACCTTGGCTAGCGTACACTGCGCCCAGCCCGCCACAGGAGTCGCTGGTGCGCGATGAGACAAGGACACCCCTACCGACCAAGCCCTCCCTAACCCGGGCGACGCTAGGCCAATTGTGCGTCGCCCCACGGACCTCCCGGTCGGTTACGACAGAGCCTGGGCGCGAACCCAGGACTCTGATGGCACAGCTGGCGCTGCAGTACAGCGCCCTTAACCACTGCGCCACCCGGGAGGCCTGATATTAGTTTTTCTTTGTAACTCTGCCTAGAAGACCAGCATCCCGGAGTCGCCACTTCACTGTTGATGTTGGGACTGGTGTTTTGCAGGTACTATTTAACGAAGCTGCAAGTTGAGGACTTGTGAGGCGTCTGTTTCTCAAACTAGACACTCTAATGTACTTGTCCTCTTGCTCAGTTGTGCACTGGGGCCTCCCACTCTCTTTTTATTCTGGTTAGCGCCAGTTTGCACTGTTCTGTGAAGGGAGTAGTACACAGCGTTGTACGAGATCTTCAGTTTCTTGGCAATTTCTCGCATGGAATAGCCTTCATTACTCAGAACAAGAATAGACAGACGAGTTTCAGAAATAAGTTATTTGTTTCTGGCCATTTTAAGCCTGTAATCGAACCCACAAATGCTGATGCTCCAGATACTCAACTAGTCTAAAGAAGGCCAGTTGTTTTGCTTCTTTAATCAGGACAACAGTTTGCAGCTGTGCTAACATATTTGAAAATGGGTTTTCTAATTATCAACTAGCCTTTTAAAATGATAAACTTGGATTAGCTAACACAACGTACATTGGAACACAGGATTGATGGTTGCTGATAATGGGCCTCTGTATGCCTGATGCCAGATATTCCATTAAAAATCAGCCGTCTCGAGCTACAATATACATTTACAACATTAATAATGTCTACACTGTATATCTGATCAATTGTAAGTTATTTTATGGGACAAAAAAAAAAAAAATCCTTCAAAAACAAGGAATTTTCTAAGTGACCCAAACTTTTGAACGGTAGTGGATATGCCAATTATTTGACGGTCCGACCGCATTCTGTCCCCTATTAACACTTTTTTTTAAACTTTTGTTGCCACCGAGAATGACATAAGAAAGTAGTCAAGATGACGATCCAGCTGTTTGGATGGTTTCAAATAATCAAATTAGTTAGGCTTTGCGATGGGATCAGTATGTTAGCAGAAGCACAACCTGCTCTGAATGTTACGCAATGCATGGCTGTTTCTGGTGGGCTAGGCATCTTGGTATTCCCCCACACCACAGGGAATTGGTGGCACCTTAATTGTGGAGGATGGGCTTGTGGTAATGGCTGGAGCGGGATAAGTGTAATGATATTAAATACATGCCGTTCCATTCTCTAACATTCCAGACATTCTTATGAACTGTCCTCCCTTCAGCAGCCTCCTTTGCTCCACACTATACTGAGAAAACAGAGGATTGCAATGCAAATCTCAAGAGCTTTTTAAAATTGTAACCCCATTTCATCAGATATATTTTGGATCAAACTTTACTGAGCCATTATCTTGCAGAGGAAAGCTATCCCATGAGTCTGATTAAAAGTCTCATTAAAAGTCAAATTTTCCACATTTATAGGCTTTACAACTATGTTCCTAGTCAGATTATAGTTTCTTCTAATCATATTGAACCCCTGAGCCAAAAATAGTTATTGGCTTGAAAAATGGTTAATTCTAATTACAGAAAACATTGTATGTTTGCATCATAAAAATGTCACAATTTATAAATATGATAATAAATGTTATAGAAAAACAATGTAAAATACAAACCGAGTCAAACAAGCTGATATTCAATGAAAAACACTTACGTTTTTGTTCATCCTTGCACAAGTACTGTGTCCTCATGTCTTGAAACTCGATCCTCAGGCTAATCCCAAGAATGTGGTCGAAAGTTGAGGGTTATAACTTAGATTTGTTGTGCAAAAACAGAGTGGTCACGGTTTTTGGCCTCTACCTGCAGTTTGTTTGTTTTGTTCGAACAGGAGTTGTTCCTGTTTAGATGGGCAAAGCTGCTGAAGATGTCAGCATGTCACAGTAATAACAAACATGACAATTTCTCTTCTCCATAAGGGAGAGTCAATTCACATTCTCAGGCAATAGAGACATTTGTTTACCCTTTGTGGACAGTAGGCTAATGGGACCATGTTGTAACCATGTAGACTGGATCTCATTTGGATTTAATATATTTTCAAGCGTGAGAAGCAGGTTAATACAACTACGACATAGTATATAGTGTAATGCATGTTTAGCAGGGTCATAGCGCTGTCGTTTGCATAGCACGTAATTTAAGTAGGCTACCGATAGAATTACTACATCACAAAGGTCTTTACATTTATCTGCATGTCCTGATGCATTACATATGGTCTGGACACTTCATACTATATAAACAGTTTTATTACGACACAGAGACATTCCTCACATCAACGTCCTCAACCAAATGGTCTGCTTTGCAAATTATTCACGCAAATAGATTTCACGGACAGCACATTGATAGTGGAACGTAAATACAATATTGAATGATGTTGAGGTATGACCTCTAGTCTAGAATATATTTTATCACAGTGAGACAAGTCGGTACATTTTGGATTGGAAAATATGTATTGTGTGAAGGATGGCATGTTTAATATGCGTTAAAACACAAATGGCGGAATCTTTCTGAGGATTTTGACAGTGTTTGTCATCACGTCATTAATAACTGAGTTGTTGAACTTTCCAATGGAGAGAGAGAGCGCATCAAACTTCCCCGCCCCGTCTATCGTCAGGCTTCCTTGCGTTTCGATTCTTCAAGGACCTAAGCTTCACCAGACAAGGGGAAGCGCAAATGAGAGTTAAACGACAAAAATGGAGTAAAACTGAGGGCAAATATAGCAACATCTTACATGTTATCTATTTGCAGTCATTGACGTAGCGACTTACATTTCAGCAAACTTGATGTAAATTAAAATGTAACTCCACAAACGCTCTGTGTAGCGGGCTGTGTAGGTATTCGGATCATGGGGGACCTCCTACCCTTCAACAGGCGCATCCCATACTTTGTAAGTATTGTCCGGTGCTCTTCTGTACCGCGTCAGCTGTGTAGACTTTTTGAACAAACCAACATTTGCGTATGTTTAACCAAGAGGTTGAGAATTTCCTACATTTTCTATTAAAAAAGGGGGGGGGGGGGGGGTTCGATAAAGTGTCAACGATTAAAAAAAGATATTGAGAATTTCCTACATTTTGTATTAAAAATGTTGGTTCGATAAAGTGTCAACGATAACATCATTTTGGAGATATTAGTTGTAATTGGAAATGCCTCATGTCTGCTTCTCTTCAGACTTTTATATGACATATAACTTCAAATTATGTTTAAAAAAAAATAATGCTCCTCACATGTAATGCCGTGCATTGTGTTATAGCCTAGAAATCATCACAATTAAAATGTAATGGGATGCCGTTTCTCCGTGGTTTGTTTTGTTTTTGTTGGTGTCCCAGTCTTTAATGGAATGGCTACATGCACATGTAACCGTTTGGCTTTACAGTGACGTCTCATATACAGTACATTGCTGCCCAGTAATAAACAGTGACAGGTAGGCAACAGGAACGCTGAAGAGCAGGTGGCTTCCCTTTTGTCTTGTCCACGAGGAGTTCCCCATACTTATTAGGTGGATCGCTGAGTCAGTCATGTGGTAGTTTCAGTAAGCAATCGTACATGACCTCTTATCATGTGATATCAGCGGTGTGTTGGGCTAAGAACCAATAAGCATACCCACTGGGCACAGACTTTAATCCAACGTCTATTCCACGTTGGTTAAACTTAATTTAATTGAAATTACGTTGAAACAACGTTGATTCCACCAGTGTGTGCCCAGTGGGGTAGCTTCACAAACTGTAATTGGGCTGGGTGTCAGGGTGTGATAGTCTACAGACAGTGATCTAGGTGAGTTCAAGCCACCAGTGGTCTATGAACTCTATGACCCCATACCTGGCCTATAAGGAACCTACCTGAGGCTATAACTGGGAAAACTGAATTCCCCAATGGGAGAGTGAGTCCTCCTCACCGTCTATATTGCTGCACAAAGCATGTTCTACATCACTGCTGGGATTAATGCTCAAGTCACCTTGCACTAATGATTCATTGCGGGAACTTGTTAAAGCAACTCTGTTAATTGCTTAAGTTGACAGCTAATTTCTCGTTTTTTTTGTAAAGATGATTTTAGAATGTAATTCACTGACAGAAACGAGAGGGAGTTCTGCCAATGGGTCTCATATTAAATCAAGTGTTACTTAGGACCAGGTGTGGTACAAGGACTGTGGGTTATGATGACGTCAGAACCAGCATGAATTCTTAGTAAATATTATGGGGCTGACTGACTGACAACATCCTGACAGAGGAACTTGCTTTTCTATTGAAAGCATTTATGATCAGTTCAGACATTATCAGACATCTCTTGGAGTATGTCTGAAGTTGAATCTCTAGAATTGTGATACGGTTTGTTTTGGTTTTTAGAACATATAACATATCTGAGATTGTGTCGCCACCCCCTAAAACAGTGTAACTACACTTTAGTGCAGGGTTCCCCATCTGGGTGATTTTGCCAAAGCACAGCCCCCACACCACTAGAGGGATATCTTCAACCACCGACTTACTACCCTGAGACAAGGCCGAGTATAGCCCACGAAGATCTCTCCTCCACGGCACGAACCTGAGGGGGGCGCCAAACCCAGACAGGAAGATTACGTCAGTGACTCAACCCACTCAAGTGACGCACCCCTCCTAGGGACGGCATGGAAGAGCACCAGTAAGCCAGTGAATCAGCCCCCGTAATAGGGTTAGAGGCAGAGAATCCCGGTGGAGAGATGGGAACCGGACAGGCATAGACAGCAAGGGTGGTTCGGCGCTTCAGTGCCTTTCCGTTCACCTTCACACCCCTGGGCCAGACTACACTCAGTCATAGGACCTACTGAAGAGATGAGTCTTCAATAAAGACTTAAAGGTCGAGGTCTCTCACATGGGTAGGCAGATCATTCTATAAAAATGGAGCTCTATAGGAGAAAGCCCTGCCTCCAGCTGTTTGCTTAGAAATTCTATGGACAATTAGGAGGCCTGCGTCTTGTGACTGTAGTGTACGTGTAGGTATGTACGGCAGGACCAAATCGGAGAGATAGCGTAGGAGCAAGCCCATGTAATGCTTTGTAGGTTAGCAGTAAAACCTTGAAATCAGCCCTAGCCTTAACAGGAAGCCAGTGTAGAGAGGCTAGCACTGGAGTAATATGATCACATTTTTGGGTTCTAGTCAAGATTCTAGAAGCCATGTTTAGCACTAACTGAAGTTTATTTAGTGCTTTATCCGGGAAGCCGGGAAGTAGAGCATTGCAATAGTCTAATCTAGAAGTGACAAAAGCATGGATTAACTTTTCTGCATAATTTTTGGACAGAACATTTCTGATTTTTGCAATGTTACCTAGATGGAAAAAAGCTGTCCTTGAAACAGTCTTGATATATTCATCAAAAGAGAGATCAGGGTCCAGAGTAACGCCAAGGTCCTTCACAGTTTTGTTTGAGATTACTGTACAACCATCAGGTTTAATTGTCAGATCCAACAGAAGATCTCATTGTTTCTTGGGAGCTAGAACAATCTCTGTTTTGTCTGAGTTTAAAAGTAAAACATTTGCCGCCATCCACTTCCTTATGTCTGAAACACAGGCTTCCAGGGAGGGCAATTTTGTGGTTTCACCATGTTTCATCGAAATGTACAGCTGTCTATTGTCCACGTAGCAGAAAGATGGCATCCTATGATGGTGCCACGTTGAAAGTCACTGAGCTCTTTGTACTGACAATGTTTGTCTCTGGAGATTGCATGGCTATGTGCTCGATTTTATGCAACTGTCAGCAAAGGGTGTAGCTAAAATAGCTGAATCCACTAATTTGAAGGGGTATACACATAATTTTGTATTTATAGTGTATATGCAATAGTATACAAATGTAAGCAAGGTTTGAAATTATTATTTTTTAGTCAAATATTATATCTGTTTGGGCTTCTTGCGGTCAGTTTTCTATCTACAAAATATTTGTAATTGTGTTCCGGCTCCCTGACCATCCGCTCAAGAAACAAAACGTCCTGCGACTGAATCTATAATGAACAAAAATATAAACGCCACATGCAACAATTTAAACGATTTTACTGATTTACAGTTCATATAAGGATATCAGTCAATTTACATACATTATTTAGGGCCTAATCTATGGATTTCACATGACTGGGTAGGGGTGCAGCCATGGGTGGGCCTCGGAGGGCATTGGGCCACCCACTGGGGAGCCAGGCCCAGCAAATCAGAATGAGTTTTTTAAATACTCCTCAGTTTAATCAGCTGTCTGGGTGGCTGGTCTCAGACGATACCCGCAGGTGACGAAGCCGGATGTGTCAGTCCTGAGCTGGCGTGGCTAAACGTGGTCTGCGGTTGTGAGGCCGGTTGGCCGTACTGCCAAATTCTCTAAAACGATGTTGGAGGCGGCTTATGGTAGAGAAATTAACATTACTTTCTCTGGCAACAGCTCTGATGGACATGCCTGCAGTCAGCATGCCAATTGCACGCTCCCTCAAAACTTGAGAAATCTGTTACATTGTGTTGTGTAACAAAACTGCAAATTTAAGAGTGGCCTTGTCCCCAGCACAAAGTGTGCCTGTGTAAGGATCATGCTGTTTAATCAGCTTCTTAATATGCCACACCTGTCAGGTGGATGGATTGTCTTGGCAAAGGAGAAATGCTCACTAACAGGGATGGAAACAAATTTGTGTGCCAAATTTGAGAGAAATAAGCTTTTTGTGCATATGCAACATTTCTGGGATCTTTTATTTCAGCTCATGAAACATGGGACAAACACATGTTGTGTTTATATTTTTGTTCAGTGTTGTTGATGATCCCTGTGACAGTGCTTTCAGTGAAGTCTGGAGCTGTGCCAAGCTTTAGATTTTTCTGTTTGCAGATGTTACTGACCTGGTTTCGAACCAGAGTTATCAATATGACTTTGGCTGTAGGTACCCTAGCAGTTAACCGAAAGGTCGCTAGGTCGAATCCCTGAGATGACTTGGTGAAAAATCTGTCAATTTGCCCTTGAGCAAGGCACTTAACACTTATTGCTGCTGTAAATCGCTCTGGATAAGAACGTCTGAAAAATGACTCAAATGTAAAAACTAAACAAATACATGTAACAAGACCCTGTTAGCCCATTGAGCTAAAGCCATATTTCTTATGAATCTTATTGGACCTCAGTGATACATGTAGAAACTGTAGTAGGAAAATCCTACTGCAACTTACATGGTCACTTTTTAGTAATGTTTTTTATTAATTATCCTTGAAAATATGTGCATCTGACCTTGTGCTTCATGTAGTATGAAGGATAACACATTATCGTGGAGTCTCCTTGTAGCTGAATAATATTTGCTTAAAAGCAGGAAGTACTATATGAAGTATGATAAAAACTGTTTTACACCATTATTCCAAAAACACTATATTAGTGAAAGATCAATAATAGTAATCATTAAAGCCTGTTTTTGTTCACAATGTCTATAAAAAAATCCTATGGGATTGTTTTGAATATGCCAAGAATCTAGTTTCCTTTAGTTATCTTTGGTGCCACAGAAGCAGTCATTACTATGCCCTATCTATCATCTCCTCATCAGATTGGAAATAACAAATCGTGGTTGTGTTTCCCCTCGATCTAGATAAATGGTTGCTGTGTGTGCAGGTTGTGAACTTGCCAGACATCAGAAAGTCAATGAACAGTCAACCAACCCGAAAATAACCTCATTGAAGTGCAGTCATAAATATTGATCAGCGTGCAGAATCCTGTTTAGTTCAGATTGGGAAGGTGGCAGTTTCTCTTCCACGTTGTTAGTTAATTATATTAGTGTTGGACTTGTTGTAGAGGTTTTAGTATTGTTTTCGGTATTTGTTTCTAAAATTATTCAAGCCGCGGTTTGAAGTCTTTGTGGAGAACAGGACTAGTTAAATGTTCCATTCAATGGCTTCCTGAACAGGGAGGAATATTCATCACCCAACATACCTATCTCAAGTGTGTTTAATGGCTGTATTCTGAGCTGGCAGTCTCACTACTTTGTGTTTCCCTTGCTCATGTCTACTCATTGTACCTCACCGAGTGATGGCTAACACTTTCTCTTTTTTTAATTGCATTGGGGACGGACCACTGAAGGACATGCACATTGTGGCAACTCTTTCATATAGGATGCTACAGTATTACAGTTCATGATGAATTTAAGTACTATTTCATGAAACTGAATGGAAATCCATTCTATTTTATGTTATTAACTATCAGAACTGGTAGTAACAGGAATAAGCATCCCTACTCACACACATGGCGGTTTATGGCTATGTGTGTGTTGCATACCATATGGCTATATACTGTACAGTACTGTATGTTACCTCTGTTAATTTTCTTTCATCCTCTGAGGTGGGGTTTAGTGAGCAGGGCAGCACCTCTCACCTGTAATTGGACAGAAAACACCACTGAGTTGCGTAATGTTTTCCCATATCATGTTTAAGATGAGATTGAACTCAAGGTTAGTATGACTAACAACATTCCCCTTTAATGACACATTCAATCTTTTCAAAACCAGGTCGCTCCTCTTAGTGTGAAAGAATGCACAGCCAGAGTGACATGTTGATATTATGTCTTTCAAGCTGTTCAGAGAAAAGTGACTGATCCATTTTATAGAATGCTCTTTTTTTCCCACTGTGATATGATTAGGTACCATCCTACTCACACATACAATCATAACCTTCGGATACATTGTAGTAGACATAGGGTAGGACTAGGGTTGCTAAGCTACCGCTAATTTACCAAAGTTACCGGAATCTTCAGTAATTTTGTTAATTAACAAAAATGATATGGCAAACTGTCATAACTTTGGTCATTTATGCTTGAATAACTTCTTTTTTTTCTTTTTTTAAATGTATTCAACAGAGGGCCAGAGATAATTACAGACACCTGTCATAATCTGAAGTACAGAAGTCTTGGATAAGGTTACAAAGGGAGGGGTTATTACTGGAAATGTTCTAAGTTTACCAGTAAACTAACAAAATGCTGGTATCTTTCAAGGATTTATGTAATCTAAGTAAGTATACCCTCCCTTAATAACCTTATCCAAGACTGCTGTCACACTAAACAGTTCAACGAGAGATGCTTTATGAGTGGTGGGGTAATGTGAGAGTCTAGTCCACATGTCTATAGTTGTCAGTGTGAGGACCATGCCCTTCTAGACTGTCTCTGAGTAGGACGGTGGTACCATGCCCTTCTGGACTGTCTCTGAGTAGGACGGTGGGACCATGCCCTTCTGGACTGTCTCTGAGTAGGATGGTGGGACCATGCTCTTCTGGACTGTCTCTGAGTAGGACGGTGGGACCATGCCCTTCTGGACTGTCTCTGAGTAGGATGGTGAACCATGGGATGTACTGCAGAGGAGTCTGGTGGGAGGAGCTATAGGAGGAAGGGCTCATTGTAATGGCTGGAATGGAATAAATGGAGCGGAGTCAAACACGTGGTTTCCATATGTTTGATGTGTTTGATACCATTCCATTAATTTCATTCCAGCCATTACATCCTATAACTCCTCCCACAGCCTTGTCTGATGTAGTGAGATCTGATAGGAACATTGGAACAGATTGAGCAGATGAGAGCTGTCGTTAAAGCTGATATGAATAGGATATGGTGTAATATACAAATGAGTCTGTCATAACGCACCCACATCTAGATGTTCCCTCTGTTTGATGGGTTCTCAGTTTGATGGGTTCTCAGTTTAATGTTTCCTCAGTTTGATGTTCCATCAGTTTGATGTTCCATCAGTTTTTGATGGGTTCTCAGTTTGATGGGTTCTCAGTTTGATGGATTCTCAGTTTCATGGGTTCTCTGTTTGATGGGTTATCAGGTTGATGTTCCCTCTGTTTGATGGGTTCTCAGTTTGATGGGTTCTCAGTTTGATCTTTCCTCAGTTTGATGTTCCATCAGTTTTATGGGTTTTCAGTTTGATGGGTTCTCAGTTTGAAGGATTCTCAGTTTGATGGGTTTTCAGTTTGATGGGTTCTCAGTTTGATGGGTTCCTAGATTGATGTTCCCTCAGTTTGATGGGTTCTCAGTTTGATGGGTTCTCGGTTTGATGGGTTTTCAGTTTGATGGATTCTTAGTTTGATGGATTCTCAGTTTGATGGGTTTTCAGTTTGATGGGTTCTCAGTTTGATGGATTCTCAGTTGGATGGGTTTTCAGTTTGATGGGTTCTCAGTTTGATGGATTCTCAGTTGGATGGGTTTTCAGTTTGATGGGTTCTCAGTTTGATGGATTCTCAGTTTGATGGGTTCTCAGTTTGATGGGTTTTCAGTTTTATGGGTTTTCAGTTTGATGGGTTCTCAGTTTGATGGATTCTCAGTTGGATGGGTTTTCAGTTTGATGGGTTCTCAGTTTGATGGATTCTCAGTTTGATGGGTTCTCAGTTTGATGGGTTCCTAGGTTGATGTTCCCTCAGTTTGATGGATTCTCAGTTTGAGTATGGTTCCCAATCAGAGGCAGCTGTCTATCGTTGTCTCTGATTGGGGATCATACTTAGGCAGCCCTTTTTCCACTTTCTGTTGTGGGATCTTGTTTTTGTTAGTTGCTGGTTTAGCGCTACTATACTTTACGTGTCGTTTATCTTTCTTGTTTTTTTGGTGTTCATTTAATAAATTCAAAATGTACACCTACCACGCTGCACCTTGATCTCATTCAGACGACAGCCGTAACAAATGGTTTCAAATACACCATGTGTTTGATGCCATTCCATTTACTCCTTTCCAGACATTATTTTGAGCCATCCTCCCCTCAGCAGCCTCCACTGCTTGCCATGTATACAGTACATAACTCACTTATCTTTTCATCTTAATCAGAGTGGGTTGTAAACAAATACCCTGTAATTGTGTGGACAGATGCTACAGCCTGTTATGTAAATATATGTAAAACTGCAAGGGGGAAAGTAAACCATTACGTGGTTGCTAAGTTACCTACCAGACGTATTAAATCTTGGAAAGGGTTGTATTGACGGCTTTATTTGACTTTCTGACTGTATCCCAACCCCGGACTGCCACCTGCTCAAGCCTCAACCATTATTTATTATGTATTATTATTTTTATCATGCAAGTCAGTCAAGAACAAATTCTTATTATACAATGATGGCCTACCCCGGGCCAAACCCTCCCCTAAACCGCTGCGCCACTCGGAAGCCAATTAACTAGCAGGGCTTTGAGCTTTACCTCTGAGTTTGATTTGTAAAAATAATAGAAGAAGAAGATGAATAGAATGTATTTTATTTTCCTTCCTCTCGACCACTGTCTCATATCAGAAAAACCGACAACAATCTTTACAATATATCACGTGTATCCACACAATAAGATGTAATGTTGTAGAACCGGATTGTTTGGGCAGACTTATCATCCCATTTACTCTGTGTTCAATCCCACATTGTGGAAACGTGTGATAACGTGCTGTGATGTATTACTGGGTGTTGATGCCTCCCAGCTGTGGATAATTAACACCAAACGTGTGTGTGTGTGTTTTTGGCCTTTATGGGTTGGCACGCAGAGAAGGGAGATTAAACACATTCTCTGGCTACAGCAGAGATCTTGGCTCCAGTGGACAGAACATGGAGAGAATCGCAACAGAGACAATCTTTTGTTTGTTGATTAGGGAAGGAAGTACTACAGAGTATCAGTCCCTTGTGTAGCCGATGGAGGGTTGGACTGGGGAAAATGACTCAATGATTCAACACCCTACCAGGGGAGGAATCCTCACAATGAGCTGAGGTAAACACTGTAATGTCAGGAGGCCGTCAAGGCTGTGAAACATGATTGATACAGTAGAATGTTCGATCTCCTTTAGTTCTGTTAGATCTCCCTTAGATGTCCGGTAGAGCTCCCTTAGATCTCCCTTAGATCTCCGTTAGATCTCTGTTAGATCTCCGTTCGATCTCTGTTAGATGTCCGTTAGATCTCCCTTAGATGTCCGTTAGATCTCCCTTAGATCTCTGTTAGATCTCCGTTCGATCTCTGTTAGATCTCCCTTAGGTCTCTGTTAGATCTCCGTTCGATCTCTGTTAGATCTCCCTTAGATCTCCGTTAGATCTCCCTTAGATCTCTGTTAGATCTCCCTTAGATCTCTGTTAGATCTCCGTTAGATCTCCCCTAGATCTCCCTTAGATGTCCGTTCAATCTCCCCTAGATCTCTGTTAGATCTCTGTTCGATCTCTGTTAGATCTCCCTTAGATCTCCATTAGATCTCCCTTAGTTCCGTTAGAGCTCCCTTAGATGTACGTTAGAGCTCCCTTAGATCTCCATTAGATCTCCCTTAGAACTCTGTTAGATCTCCCTTAGATCTCTGTTAGATATCCCTTAGATCTCCCTTAGATCTCTGTTAGATCTCTGTTAGATCTCTGTTAGATCTCCCTTAGATCTCCCTTAGATCTCTGTTAGATCTCCGTTAGATCTCTGTTAGATCTCCCTTAGATCTCTGTTAGATCTCCCTTAGATCTCCCTTAGATCTCCGTTAGATCTCCCAAGTACGCCTAGTGTCTATGTTTGTTGGTTTCCTCAACAGAAAAAAAACAAGTTGTTCTATTCTATGCTGTTATATTTCTACTCTCCATCCCCAGAACCTCTGATTGCAGTTGAGGTGTTAGCCAATGCCATAGAGGTGGAGCATGCCTGAGCAGAGCGGTTAGATGTACATGTATGTCCAATGCCATAGAGGTGGAGCATGCCTGAGAAGAGCGGTTAAATGTACATGTATGTCCAATGCCATAGAGGTGGAGCATGCCTGAGCAGAGCTGTTAGATGTACATGTATGTCCAATGCCATAGAGGTGGAGCATGCCTGAGCAGAGCGGTTAGATGTACATGTATGTCCATGGTTCAGTATCAGGTGCGTGATATTAATTCAGTTAAAGTAGTTAGACTTTGTGAAGTAAAGACATTACTCTCCCAACAGGAGAGAGTAAGCTACTGTACAGTAGTGTAAGCAAAGCCTGATAATGAGCACGTAAGTCGATTCGGAGCATGGCTCATATGAGATCAAAGGAAGTCTAATCTGCTGGCTGGATTTATTAGAGAGATGCTCCGAGGTCAGGGTTTTCAGCAGCGAGTGAGGACTCCTGGTTTCCTAGTCTGGTAGATCACAACAGGGGTTCATCCTATTAACTAACTCAGCAGAGTCCTTTTCATCATAGATCATTAACTGTTATTTTGTTAGTCTTGAATTTGCATTATAAAAGTAAATCAGTGTGTTTTCTCAAGCCTGAAATGTTAGTCAAATTGTATTGTATGGAATGTTCTCCACGCATGGTGGTGGCTGGATGAGTATTGAACTCTCTCCATGTCACAGTTCTTGGATACTGTCAGACGATAATGAATTTACACTTAACACCATCTCAACATTAGACAGAGAGAGTTGGCCTACAGTATGTCAGCAGCACTTACCTCTCCAACCAGAGCTGGGAGAGGCTGTAATGAGGCTTGAAACACAGGGCTCAATGTCTGACATTCCTGAGCATGGATGGTGCTCTGGCAAGCTCTCTCACAGTGGGAGTTTCAGCCCATCCAGCTGTGTTATTCACCAAGTTCTCCAGTCAGAGAGGAAATTACAACAACTAGGCTTTTATTGATGGCCTTTTGAAACCATGGACTGTGACCTCATTATAGACCAGGGGAGATGACGGGACAGAGACATATTTGGTAATGGCTGAGTAAATGGGTTTCACTTTTAACAGAACAGGCTCTTTATACTGTTAGGCCTGTTAGGCCTACACACTTCTCATTTAGGAGGTTGGGAGATAATGTGTTTTAAATTCTAGTTTTGCTCTTGTGTCTCGCTTGTAAAGGTTTGTTGAGTTTGCGGAAAGTACATGAGTCTGTTTCCTTTTAGAGTGGTTGGCATGACCCAGTTTTTACATTCTCTTCCCTTAGTGGGCAAAATAACCATCTGTCGTCAGGGAGATCCGTCGTCAGGGAGATTCGTTGTCATTGAGATCCGTTGTCAGGGAGATTATTCACATGAACTCTGGTTCATACTTACTTACAGAGTTGAAAGAAATAAGAATTTGTATGTTCCTTAAATAATTTGTTGTACAATAGAAACCAAACTAGATCTGAACACATATTAGGCTAAAACCAACTGGGAATTAATCATGGGAATTGTCAAATGATTGATGCGCTCCAGTTTCTCAACTGTCAGTTCATGCAGAAATATCTGTTGCTTTACAAATGCATGACTAGTCAGGTACCTCCACAGTAACAGTACTGATAGATGTATCTGATGTGTGTATGTGTGTGTATCCCTTGTTTCCTCTCTGACGTGTGTGTGTCCTGTCTCCTCACCACAGGGTGCCTTCACATGGAACAGCATGTCAGGGCGGAGCGTTCGTCTGAAGCCTGTGCCCCTCCAGAGCCTCTCAGAGCTGGAGAGAGTCCGCCTGCAAGAAGTGGCCTTCAGCAGGCTGCTCCAGGAATACAACCTGGGCTGCCAGATCACCATCCCCAAAGGTACTCTACTATTCAGGCTTGGAGGCCATCTAACATCCACTATCTCCTGATCTCTTCATTCAACGAGCAAAGCTACTTGGAAAACATTATTGTCACAACAAGTCTGAATGTTACACAACATATACTGACACCAAAACTGAATGTAATAAATAATTTCTAGTTTATTCTGTGTATTTTACATAGGATGTCCTGTGTATTTAGCGTTTGCATGAATAGCAATTTGTAAAACCCTGTTTTAACTGTGTATTTAATGACCTTTTGTATAGAAGATAGTGAATTATAGGTATGTAGCTGTAGGAGTTATTTATTTCAACTGTCTTGTCGTGGTGTGAGGTTGTCTATCTTCACCTCATGGTCTGTTTCTGGTCAGCCAGGCTCTGTCTTGGATTACATTCCCTCGTGTGCTCCTGTCTTAACTATTTTAGGCTAACATGGGACAGGCACCCTATAGACATGCACTGCCATCAACAGTCACTCGCAATAACTGCAGCATTAAAACTTTAGAAAGCACTAGCATGAAAAGTAAACAGTCAACTGTAGGAAAAACACATGAAATGTAATCTGAAATAGTAGCAGACATTAGAACCACCCTTTCTACATATGGATTGAGTTAGAAAAGACAAGACACAGTATATCCGGCCATGTTTTTGTGTGGATTGTCACATGTGACTTTAACAGTGCTCTTGAAAACTAGGATTAGGATTCATATTCCACATTTTAAATATTACATGATTTATGCTTGGGTTGTCTGTTTAATGATATTTTTGAGTGATTGTGATGAGTGATGAAAACATTTGTGTATGGTAATGCAATATTGAGTCATGAAATTACATGTTACAGGTATGGTAGAATGCAGTAGAATGTGGTAGAATGCAGTAGAATGTGGTAGAATGTGGTAGAATGTGGTAGAATGTGGTAGAATGCAGTAGAATGTGGTAGAATGTTATGAAGTGTTTTTTCTTTTCTTTCTTAGATGGTCAAAAGCGTAAGAAGTCCCTCAGGAGGAAGTTGGATTCACTGGCCAAAGAGATGAGTAAAGACAAAGGTAGTTCCATTAATTAGTCACATGAGTTAGGTATGTTTATTTTATGTAGTAATATGTCTCAAGTAGGGCTGCACAAAATGGGAAAAACATTTCATTGCGATTTTCTTTTGTTAACCAAATACTGCTTTTGCAATTTGACTTGCGATATAGATCAAAACACTTTGGTGACCTGTTGGAATCATAGAAATACAATGATGGAGAGCACCATGGAACAATGTGTTGACTGCATTTGACCTAACAGAACAGCATGCAAACGTATATTGGATCTAACAGCAGAGGAAGCGTACTGCTTGAGTGACAGGGGGCAGGGCCTGGTGTGTGTGGGAAGCAGCCGCTAGAGGAGAGAGACAGCAAACGAGTAAACTATACAAACGGACATTACACACTGCTGAGTGGCATTTCAAAATATTGCATGGGATATGGATATTACACATGTCAATGGTGCAGCCCTAGACTCAAATACCCTCAGAACACAGGAGGTTGGTGGCACCTTAATAGGGGATGACGGGCTCATGGTAATGGTGGGAGCGGGTTTGCATGTGTTTGATGCCATTCCATTTGCTCCGTTCCAGCCATTATTATGAGCCCTTCTCATCTCAGCAGCCTCCACTGCCTCGGAAAGTATATATAAAAGGTGAGATATTTCACTTCGCCATACCATACAATGACAATATTGGGGGATTCTCAAATTCTCTCCATCACTACAGTATATTTGAGAAAAGTGTCTTGCATGTAGTCAGTGATAATATTGATGTTGATCTTTCAGTGTAGATAAACATGGCTCTTTTTAGTTGGAGGCTGTGAGACAGACACTGAGTCCTCTAGACCTTTGTTCATGTCCAGCTGGGTTCCGTTATCTCACACACTGGCCGGGCCATCCGTTGACTCTTTGATCCGTTTCACTGGAGCTATGTGGAGCTCACTAGAGCAAGCATTCTCAGCTGTTTCAACCCGCCGAGCTCTGAGAGGAAAATATACAGTAGGAGCCTCCTCCTGAAAGAGCCAGGGCTGCTTCAACAACTGCACCACAGGAGGTTGGGTGGCACCTTAATTGGGGAGGACGGGCTCAATCAGTGGAATGGTATCAAATGCATCAAACATATGGTTTCCATGGTTTCCAGGTGTTTGATGCCGTTCCATTTGCTCCGTTCCGGCCATTATTATGAGCCGTCCTCCCCTCAGCAGCCTCCACTGAACAGCACTGCCAACTGCTGCCCAGCCTCCTGCTACAATGTTCACAGGAATGTGAGTTCTCTCTGTCGCCTGGGTGGTCAAGGGAAGAACAAAAACAATCTTGAGAGGTGGCTTGGTCATCCTAGCCTAACTTCAGTCATCTCAGCCTAACTTCAGTCATCCCAGCCTAACCTCAGTCATCTCAGCCTAACTTCAGTCATCCCAGCCTAACCTCAGTCATCTCAGCCTAACTTCAGTCATCCCAGCCTAACCTCAGTCATCTCAGCCTAACTTCAGTCATCCCAGCCTAACCTCAGTCATCCCAGCCTAACCTCGGTCATCCCAGCCTAACCTCAGTCATCTCAGCCTAACCTCAGTCATCTCAGCCTAACCTCAGTCATCTCAGCCTAACCTCAGTCATCCCAGCCTAACCTCGGTCATCCCAGCCTAACCTCAGTCATCTCAGCCTAACCTCAGTCATCCCAGCCTAACCTCAGTCATCTCAGCCTAACCTCAGTCATCCCAGCCTAACTTCAGTCATCCCAGCCTAACCTCAGTCATCCCAGCCTAACCTCAGTCATCCCAGCCTAACCTCAGTCATCCCAGCCTAACCTCAGTCATCCCAGCCTAACCTCAGGCATGGACAACCCTAGCCCACCCCCGCTCTCTTTTCATTTTCTCTCCCTGTGTTTAAAGAGACACATCCCAAAGTATGCGTCCCCTGACTGGGGATAATGTATACATGGTACGGATACTGTTTAGACTAAACACTGCATTTCCCCAAGGACCTTTAGATATGTTTTTATATAGGGTAAGAGTTTTCAATTAGAGGGCCTATGGGAAATGTAATTATTATTTTTTAAATAAGGAAGCATAGTTTTTTAGCCATCCAGACTTCACTGCACAGTACGTTACTTCATACTTCGAAGCAAGTCTTGGGATTTACCATTACATTTAATTGAATGCTGAATTTATGAATATTAACTCCGGGTCCTCCCCTTTCCCCTCCTTATCCGTCCCTCGCATCATAGAGGCAACGCCCCAGGCCTTCGGCATACTTCTGTCGCAGGTGATCTCTAACGATCGCACCCACAAGCAGCGTCAGGAGCCCCAGCGCGAGGAGCACCGTGACCCCAGTGACCTGGTGTCCTCCCTGCTACACCTCACCTCACGGAAGAGCACCAAAGACAAGGAGCTGTCCAGCAGCAACTCGTCTCTCAGCTCCACCTCTGAGACGGCCACTGAGTCACCGTCACCCAGCACACCCGAAGCAGCACCACGCACCCGCAGAAGGGTAGGTTTTTACCTATGGGGGCTGTTCTAACAAACCTATGGTATGAGTCTGAATGTATTCTGTTATATCCAAAGCAACTTGTTCATATAATTTTATTTTACCTTTTCTTAACTGACTTGCCTAGTTAAAGACAAACTCTTATTTTCAATGACGGCCTAGGGACAGTGGGTTAACTGCTTGTTCAGGGGCAGAAGGACCTGTACCTTGTCAGCTCGGGGATTTGAACTTCCGGTTACTAGTCCAAAGCTCTAACCACTAGGCTACCCTGCCGCCCCATATAACTTGATGGGCAGAGGTAGAAATACCATTGGCCGGGCTCCCACCTCACTTCAATGTATGCCATCCACTTACAGTACGTTTGGAAAGTATTCAGACCCCTTCCCTTTTTCCACATTTTGTTATGTTACAGCCTTTTTCTAAAATTGATTAAATAAAACATTTTCTTCATCAATCTACACACAATACCCCATAATGACAAAGCGAAAACAGTATTTTAGGAAATCTATTTACATAATTATTCAGACTCTTTGGTATCAAACTCGAAATTGAGCTCAGGTGCATCCTGCTTCCATTGATCATCCTTGAGATTGTTTTCAACTGATTGGACATGATTTGGAAAGGCACACACCTGTCTATATAAGGTCCCACAGTTGACAGTGCATGTCAGAGCAAAAACCAAGCCATGAGGTCGAAGGAATTGTCCGTAGACCTACAAGACAGGATTGTGTTGAGGCACAGATCAGGGGAAGGGTACCAAGACATTTCTGCAGCATTGAAGGTCCCCAATAACACAGTGGCCTCCATCATTCTTAAATGTAAGAAGTTTGGAACCACCAAGACTCTTCCTTGAGCTTGCCGCCCGGCTAAACTGAGCAATCAGGGGAGAAGGGCCTTGGTCAGGGAGGTGACCAAGAACCCGATGGTCACTCTGACAGAGCTCCAGAGTTCCTCTGTGGAGATGGGATAACCTTCCAGAAGGACAACCATCTTTGCAGCACTCCACCAATCAGGCCTTGATTAAAACCTGCTCCAGAGCTCTCAGGACCTCAGACTGGGGTGAAGGTTCACCTTCCAACAGGACAATGACCCTAAGCACACAGCCAAGACAAAGCAGGAGTGGCTTCGGGACAAGTCTCTGAATGTCCTTGAGTGGCCCAGCCTGAGCCCGGACTTAAACCCGATCGAACATCCCTGGAGAGACCTGAAAATAGCTGTGTCCCCATCCAACCAGACAGAGCTTGAGAGGATCTGCAGAGAAGAATGGGATTAACTCCCCAAATACAGGTGTGCCAAGCTTGTAGCGTCATATCAAAGAAGACTCGAGGCTGTAGTCGCTGACAAAGGTGCTTCAGCAAAGTACTGAGTAAAAGGTCTGACTATTTATGTAAATGTAACATTTACGTTTTTTTTTAATATATATATTTGCAAACATTTCCAAAAACCTGTTTTTGCTTTGTCATTATGGGTTATTGTTTATAGATTGAATACATTTTAGAATAAGGCTGTAACGTATCAAAATGTGGAAAAAGTGAAGGGGTCTGAACACTTTCCGAGCACACTGTATATAATCCATCATGCCATGCCATGCGCTCGTCGCCATACGCTATCCATCACCTCTCCATATGGCTGTACTGTACCGTACTCACTCAACTATGTGTATCTGGCAGGGAGGAGTGTCTGTGGATTGCATCACTGACCTGGATGACAATCAGTCTCGCCTGCTGGAAGCCCTGCAGCTGTCCCTACCAGCCGAGACACCCAGCAACAGGAAGAAGCAGAGGGACAAGAAGCTTAGCCTCAACCCCATCTATAGACAGGTTCCCAGGGTGGTGGAGATGTGCTGCCTGCATCTGGAGAAATATGGTACACACAAAGGAATTGCCGTCATTCTTCAGAAAGTGCTGCGCATATTGGGCCCGATTCACAGTTGTAGTGAGCGCAGACAACACAGACTTTCATGTAAATCGTTCACTTAAGTCAATGGAGGATATGACTTGCAGAGGATTGTTAAATGCGACTGGAGTTTATGTACACATTTTCCCTGTTGGTGTCAAATCAAATTTACCCTTTATTTCTCCATGTAATTTAGGTCTACAGACAGTCGGCATCTTCCGTGTAGGGAGCTCAAAGAAGAGAGTGCGGCAGGTGAGGTTTCTCTGGAAAATGCTGATGAACACATCGATGAGGTGCTCATCAAAACACACTGTGAAATTCCTAGTGTGTTTCTAGTGTTAAACTGTGGAGGGTGGGATGTTGTCTCCAGTCCAGTATGTTTCTAGTGTTAAACTGTGGAGGGAGGGATGTTGTCTCCAGTCCAGTATGTTTCTAGTGTTAAACTGTGGAGGGAGGGCTGTTGTCTCCAGTATGTTTCTAGTGTTAAACTGTGGAGGGAGGGATGTTGTCTCCAGTATGTTTCTAGTGTTAAACTGTGGAGGGAGGGCTGTTGTCTCCAGTATGTTTATAGTGTTAAATTGTGGAGGGAGGGATGTTGTCTCCAGTCCAGTATGTTTCTAGTGTTAAACTGTGGAGGGAGGGATGTTGTCTCCAGTCCAGTATGTTTCTAGTGTTAAACTGTGGAGGGAGGGATGTTGTCTCCAGTCCAGTATGTTTCTAGTGTTAAACTGTGGAGGGAGGGCTGTTGTCTCCAGTATGTTTCTAGTGTTAAACTGTGGAGGGAGGGATGTTGTCTCCAGTATGTTTCTAGTGTTAAACTGTGGAGGGAGGGCTGTTGTCTCCAGTATGTTTCTAGTGTTAAACTGTGGAGGGAGGGCTGTTGTCTCCAGTATGTTTCTAGTGTTAAACTGTGGAGGGAGGGATGTTGTCTCCAGTCCAGTAAGTTTCTAGTGTTAAACTGTGGAGGGATGGCTGTTGTCTCCAGTATGTCTCTAGTGTTAAACTGTGGAATGTGGGATTTGGTATGTTGTTTCCAGCTCAGAGAGCAGTGTGACCTGGGAATGGAGGTCCAGCTGGACGAGGCTAACAGTGTCCATGATGTGGCCGCGCTGCTTAAGGAGTTCCTGAGGGATATGCCTGAACCCCTGCTGACCAGAGAGCTCTACACTGCATTCCTCAATACCATGTGTGAGGAACACAGACACACAGGCTTGGCCACACACACACACACACACACACACACACACACACACACACACCCTGGCCACACACAGACTTACAAACACACACACACACAGACAGACTTGGCCACACACACACACACACACACACACACACACACACACACACACAGACAGACACAAACACATTACTAAACCCATACTTTACGCTCACATCTAAACTTCATACCACAATATGACACACAATCTCACCACCACACTTCACACAGCCTTCATCACTAGCATGAACAGCCCACATTTACCCCATACCCCACATTCATGTACACTTCATACACTATATAACTCAATTGCTTCACCACAATCTAACCACAACACTACTCATAGCCTTAATCAACCCAAAGTGTGAAGGGTTTAGTTACGCCTACAGTGCCATGCAAAAGTATTCATCCCCCTTGGCGTTTTTCCTATTTAGTTGCATTACAACCTGGGATTTTTATTTGGATTTCATGTAATGTACATTCACAAAATAGTCCAAATAGGTGAAGTGAAATGAAAAAAATAACTTGTTTAAAAAAATGGTGGTTTGTGCATATGTATTCACCCCCTTTACTGTGAAGCCCCTAAATAAGATCTGGTGCAACCAATTGCCTTCAGACGTCACATAATTGGTTAAATAAGATCCACCTGTGTGCAATCTAAGTGTCACATGATCTCAGTATGTATACACCTGTTCTGAAAGGCCTCAGAGTCTGCAACACCACTAAGCAAGGGGCACCACCAAGCAAGCGGCAATATGAAGACCAAGGAGCTCTCCAAACAGGTCAAGGACAACGTTGTGGAGAAGTACAGATCAAGGTTGTTGTTTTTTTAAATATCTGAAACTTGAACATCCCATGGAGCACCATTAAATCCATTATTAAAAAATGTAAAGAATATGGCACCACAACGAACCTGCCGAGAGAGGGCCGCCCACCAAAACTCACTGACCAGGCAAGGAGGGCGTTAATCAGAGAGGCAATAAAGAGACCAAAGATAACCCTGAAGGATCTGCAAAGCTCCACAGCGGAGATTGGAGTATCTGTCCATAGGACCACTTTAAGCCATATACTCCACAGAGTTGGGCTTTACTGAAGAGTGGCCAGAAAAAAAGCCATTGCTTAAAGAAGAAAAAAAGCAAACACGTTTGGTGTTCGCCAAAAGGCATGTGGGAGACTCTCCAAACATATGGAAGAAGGTACTCTGGTCAGATGAGACTAAAATTGAGCTTTTTGGCCATCAAGCAAAACACCAAGTCTGGGTCAAACCCAACACCTCCATCACCCCGAGAACTTCATCCATGAACTTCATCCCCACAGTGAAGCATGGTGGTGGCAGCATCATGCTGTGGGGATGTTTTTCAATGGCAGGGACTGGGAAACTGGTCAGAATTGAAGGAATGATGGATGGCGCTAAATACAGGGAATTTCTTTGAGATTTGAGATTGGGATGGAGGTTCACCTTCCAGCAGGACAATGTCCCTAAGCATACTGCTAAAGCAACACTTGCGTGGTTTAAGGGGGAACATTCCAATGAATGGCCTAGTCAAAGCCCAGACCTCAATCCAATTGAGAATCGGTGGTATGACTTAAAGATTGCTGTACACCAGCGGAACCCATCCAACTTGAAGGAGCTGGAGCAGTTTTGCCCTGAAGAATGGGCAAAAATCCCAGTGGTTAGATGTGCCAAGCTTATAGAGACATACCCCAAGAGACTTACAGCTGTAATTGCTGCAAAAGGTGTCTCTACAAAGTATTGACTATGAGGGGGTGAATAGTTACAGTATGCACGCTCAAGTTTTCAGTTTTTTTGTCTTATTTGTTTCACAATAAAAAAAAATTGCATCTTCAAAGTGGTAGGCATGTTGTGTAAATCAAATGATACACCCCCCCAAAAAAATCTATTGTAATTCCAGGCTGTAAGGCAACAAAATAGGAAAAATGCCAAGGGGGTGAATACTTTCGCAAGCCACTGTACACTACAGTAGTTTGTTATTAAGAAAGCATACACTTCATACACCAAGAGAGTATACCTGATTCCTATACCGTCTGTATTGTAAAACGTGTCTGTACCTGTACCTGTGAGAATGAGAGGGAGTTGTGTTGATGGTTGTCTTCCTCTGCAGTACTGGACCATCCAGACCAGGAGAGCACCATCCAGCTACTGGTGTATCTGCTGCCGCCGTGCAACAGTGACACCCTGCAACGCCTCCTGGAGTTCCTGGCCACGGTGACCGCCCACGCAGAGGACAGTCAGGACAGGGACGGACATGAGGTGTGGAATGGACAGGGCAGGCAAGGACTTGAGGGTAGGACACGGCAGGACAGGAGGACAGAATAGGAAGACTGGAGGACAGGGCAGGAGGACAGGACACGGCAGGACAGGAGGACAGGCCATGAGGGCAGTGCAGGGAAGGACAGGACATGAGGGTAGGACACGGCAGGACAGGAGGACAGGATAGGATGACTGGAGGACAGGACATGAGGGTAGGACACGGCAGGACAGGATAGGATGACTGGAGGACAGGACATGAGGGTAGGACACGGCAGGACAGGAGGACAGGATAGGATGACTGGAGGACAGGGTAGGAGGACAGGACATGAGGGCTGGACATGGCAGGACATGAGGAAAGGGCAGGAGGACAGGGCAGAGCATGACAGGATGAGAGGTTAGTAGTGTAATTAATTTACTCAGGTAGATGATAGATGAATGTTGTAGTTTTTCCCAATGTTGGTTATTTATGATTCTTGACAAGGTCATGAGTCATATTCATCTATCGAAATACTGCAAGCATTTTACATTACAGCGCAGACCACATTGTCATTAGCATGCTAGTAATAGTACTTCCACCACCCCAAATGAGCGCAGAGAGGAGTACATGGGAAGGATATTTTTACATTCTGATGTAACAAATTGACGGACTTTATAGCTTTATTCATGTTGACAAGAGCGGCTTAAGTGAGTATTAATTCCCACACTCCTCTCGGTTTGAATATGTATACACCTCTGTGTGTCAAGAGTCAGCCATGTGCATTAATTGTTTTCTATTGCTACCATAATCATAATTGATTTTAAAAAATTATCTGTATTAATGACTGCTTACCCATGTTAATTTTACATTAAACTTAAAAGAAAGACCAGAAAGTCATCTGATGTTTTTATTCAGTGTTACCTTAACTAATCATTCCAGTTAACCTCCATCAACCTAACCTTCAGCATAGTCCTGATTTTTCCTGTAACCACAAAAGATCAGACGAAAATGTCTTGCTAACAATCACGTACTTGGCATGTGAGGCTGTGAGTTGTGGGGCTGCTGGCCAGACAGCCAGAATGAGATCAATTCAGGCTTCATTATCCTGTTATTACTGGGGATTTCATGACGATGCATAACAAACTGTTCATGTCCTACCGAGCAGAAGGAGCTCATGTTTGCCAGCACTGGCAGGAGAGCTTCTCAGAAAGGTGTGTGTGTGTGTGTGTGTGTGTGTATGTTTTTGTGCTCATTGTCCCACTGCTGTCTTTAGATCACCGGGAACAAGATGACATCACTCAACTTGGCCACCGTCTTTGGGCCCAACCTTCTACACAAGCAGAAGAGCTCAGACAAGGAGTTTACTGTTCAGAGTGTTGCCCGCGCAGAGGAGAGTACAGCCATCATTGGCGTGGTACACAGCATGATCACCACATATGAGACCCTCTTCATGGTAAGCTATCCACTTATGGAAAACACTGTAACATGGCACCAATAGATGGATATATAAGTGTTTATCACACTAGATAGAGAACAGAGTACAAAATTGGCACAGCTGACAAACAATTGAACTCTCTTAGTCACTGCTCTCCTTTCCTAGAATAATTGTTCTTAGGGGAATTGTGCTTAAAGGGATACTTTGGGAATTTGGCAATGAGGCCTGCTATCTACTTCCCCATGGATTACATTTTTATGAAGGAAATTAGAGGTAGGTTCTGCTAGCAGATACCATAGACTTCCAGTCATTGTGGTAACGCTACTATAGTTAGTCATTGCAGTAGTTCTAGTTAGGAATGTCCTTCGAACTGCACGCAGATACAAAGAAAATGGTAAACACAAGTTCATCTGACTGGGGAAGTAGATAAAAGGACCTCATTGCCAAAATACAGATGTATTCCTTTAATAGAGTGGCTCCATCTAATGAAATGTAAACATGCATTTTATACGTTTTGGAGAAGGCCTAAGCCTTGTAAAACCAAGCTCCACAGAGAAGATCATCAACTCCTGCCTTTGTTTTTCACTCCTGTACGGGTCCTTATAAGGTCCAGGAAAAGGAGGACTATGGATTTGGACATACTGATTACAGTGTCTTTACAGTTTCTTTCCAGACCAAGCTCTATTTCTCTTAAAGGGGCAATCCTCAGTTGAAACAATAACAAAGCACATGCACTGCCTTTGTTATGGTAAAAAGGTGAGGGATGGACATGGAGAAATGCAATCACTCTTAAATTCATAGACAGAGCTATTTTGACGCAAGGACTGACCACTCAATATGTCAACAATATAGTTAAGCATATTTTGAAGCTATACACAGTTTTTGCTTACAGTGCATTCAGAAAGTTTTTTGTTACGTTACAACCTTATTCTAAAATAGATTCAATTGTTTTTCTTCCATCCTCAATCTACACACAATATCCCATAATGACAAAGCAAAAAAAGGGTTCTAGAATTTTTTTGAAAATGTATTAAAAAATGTCAAACTGAATTCACATTTACATAGGTATTCAGACCCTTTACTCAGTTGAAGCACCTTTTTGCAGTGATTACAGCTTCGAGTCTTCTTGGGTAAGACGCTATAAGCGTGGCACACCTGTATTTGGGGAATTTCTCTCATTCTCCTCTGCAGATCCTCTCAAGCTCTGTCCAGTTGGATGGGGAGCTTTGCTGCACTGCTATTATCAGATCTCTCCAGAGATGTTCAATCGGGATCAAGTCCGGGCTCTGGCTGGGCCACTCAAGTACATTCAGAGACTTGTCCTGAAGCCACTCTTGCGTTGTCTTGGATGTGTGCTTTGGGTCGTTGTCGTGTTGGAAGGTGAACCTTCACCCCAGTCCGAGGTCTTGAGCGCTCTTTAGCAGGTTTTTATCAAGGATCTCTCTGTACTTAGCTCCGTTCCTTACTAGTCTCCCAGTCCTTGCCGCTGAAAAACATCCCCACAGCATGATGCCACCAACCCCATTCTTCACCGTAGGGATGGTGCCAGGTTTCCTCCAGACGTGACGCTTGGCATTCAGGCCAAAGAGTTCAATCTTGGTTTTATTAGACCAGAGAATATTGTTTCTCGTGGTCTAAGAGTCATTTTAGGTGCCTTTTGGCAAACTCCAAGCAGCTGTCATGTGCCTTTTACTGAGGAGTGGCTTACGTCTGGCCATTCTACCATAAAGGCCTGATTGGTGGAGTGCTGCAGAGATGGTTGTCCTTCTGGAAGGTTCTCCCAATGTCCACAGAGGAACTCTAGAGCTCTGTCAGAGTGACGATCAGGTTCTTGGTCACCTCCCTGACCAAGGCCCTTCTCCCCGATTGCTCAGTTTAGCCGGGCGTCCAGCTCCAGGTCTTGGTGGTTCCAAACTTCTTCCATTTATGAATGATGGAGGCCACTGTGTTCTTGGGGACCTTCAATGCTACAGAAATGTTTTGGTACCCTTGCCCAGATGTGTGCCTCGACACAATCCTGTCTCGGAGCTTTACGGACAATTCCTTCGACCTCATGGCTTGGATGTTGCTCTGACATGCACTGTCAACTGTGGGACAGTGCATGTCTCACAGTGTGCCTTTCCAAATCATGTCCAATCAATTGCATTTACCACAGGTTGACTCTAATCAAATTGTAGAAACATTTCAAGGATGATCAATGGAAACAGAATACACCTGAGCTCAATTTCGAGTCTCATTGCGAAGGGTCTCAATACTTATGTAAATAGGGTATTTCAGTTTTTTTATTATTATAAAATGTGCAAAATCTTATAAAAACCTGTATTCGCTTTGGCACTATGGGGTATTGTGTGTGGATTGATAAGGAAAACATTTAATTTAATAAATGTTAGAATTAAGCTGTAACGTAACAAAATGTGGAAAAATCGAAGTGGTCTGAATACTTTCAGAATGAACTGCACACACATTATCAAAGCATGTTGTGTGTGGCTGGAGCATCTGGGGACTCACTCCTATCATGACATGTGCACTGAACAAAAATATAAACACAACATTGTTGGTCCAATTTTTCATGAGCTGAAATAAAAAATCCCAGAAATTTTCCATAAAAAGCTTAGTTCCATAAAGTTTTGTCCATAAATGTGTTTACATCCTTGTTAGTGAGCATTTCTCATTTGCCAAGGTAATCCATCCACCTGGCAGGTGTGGCATATCAAGAAGTTGATTATTTTAAACCTCTACGGGATCAGTGTCCCTAAACCGGGACGGTTGTTGCTAATGTGACTAGAATGTCGTTGTATAAAACAGCCAACTTTCCAGGACATAGACGTGTCTTATATGGGCAGAAGATTACATTCTTGTTAATCTAACTGCTGTGTCTAATTAACAGTAGCTATTACAATGAAAAAATACCATGCTATTGTTTGAGGAGAGTGCAAAACAACAAACCTTTTATCACGGCAACTGGTTTGATACATTCAGTAATCTTGCTCTTATTTGTCATCCCGAGGGTCCCAGAGATAAATGTAGCATAGTTGTGTTTGATAAAATCAATTTTTATGTTCAAATGTAGCAACTGGGGTCTACAGTTTTACCCCACTGATGTCTCTGGCTCCACACCCACCCCACGTGCATTCACTTCCGGGGCTGACAGAGATGGCCGCCTCGCTTCGTGTTCCTAGGAAACTATGCAGTATTTTGTTTTTTTATGTGTTATTTCCCCCCCAAGTCGACACATCGCCGGCCCTGAAAGAACTTCATTGGACTCTATGTAAACTGGAAACCACATATCCTGAGGCTGCACTTATTGTAGCCAGGGATTTTAACAAGGCTAATCTGAAAACAAGGCTCCCTAAATTCTATCAGCATATTGATTGTGCTACCAGGGCAAAACCCTAGACCACTGTTATTCTAACTGCCGCAACGCATTTAAGGCCCTCCCCCGACCTCCCTTCGGAAAAGCTGGCCACGACTCCATTTTGTTGCTCCCAGCCTATAGACAGAAACTAAACCAGGAAGCACCCGCGCTCAGGTCTGTTCAACGCTGGTCCGACCAATCTGATTCCACGCTTCAAAATTGCATCGATCACGTGGTCTGGGATATGTTCCGCATTGCGGCGAACAACAACATTGACGAATACGCTGATTCGGTGTGCGAGTTTATTAACAAATGCATCGGTGATGTTGTACCCACAGCGTCTATTAAAACATTCCCCAACCAGAAACGGTGGATTGATGGCAGAATTGGTGCAAAACAGAACACGCGAACCACTGCTTTTAATCAGGGCAAGGTGACCGGAAACATGACCGAATACAAACAGTGTAGCTATTCCCTCCGCAAGGCAATCAAACAAGCTAAGCGTCAAATCAAATCAAATCAAATTTTATTTGTCACATACACATGGTTAGCAGATGTTAATGCGAGTGTAGCGAAATGCTTGTGCTTCTAGTTCCGACAATGCAGTAATAACAAGTAATCTAACTAGAGAACAGAACAGAGAAAAAGTGGAGTCGCAATTCAACGGCTCAGACACGAGAGGTATGTGGCAGGGTCTACAATCAATCACGGACTACAAAAGAACAACCAGCCCCGTTTCGGATCACGATGCCTTGCTCCCAGACAGACTAAACAACTTTTTTGCTCGCTTTGAGGACAATACAGTGCCACTGACACGGCCAGCTACCAAAACCTGCGGGCTCTCCTTCACTGTAGCCAATGTGAGTAAAACATTTAAACGTGTCAACCCTCGCAAGGCTGCAGGCCCAGACGGCATCCCCAGCCGCATACTCAGAGCGTGCACAGACTGGCAGGCTGGTGTGTTTACAGACATATTCAATCAATCCTTATCCCAGTCTGCTGTCCCCACATGCTTCAAGAGGGCCACCATTGTTCCTGTTCTCAAGAAAGCTAAATGACAACCGACCTGTAGCACTCACTTCCATCATCATGAAGTGCTTTGAGAGACTAGTCAAGGACCATATCACCTCCACCCTACCTGACACCCTAGACCCACTCCAATTTGCTTACCCCCCCAATAGGTCCACAGACCACAGGCCACCACACTGCCCTAACCCATCTGGACAAGAGGAATACCTATGTAAGAATGCTGTTCATCGATTACAGCTCAGCATTTAACACCATAGTACCCTCCAAACTCATCATTAAGCTCGAGACCCTGGGTCTCGACCCCACCCTGTGCAACTGGGTCCTGGACTTCCTGACGTGCCGCCCCCAGGTGGTGAGGGTAGGTAACAACATCTCCACCCCGCTGATCCTCAACACTGGGTCCCCACAAGGGTGCGTTCTCAGCCCTCTCCTGTACTCCCTGTTCACCCACGACTGCATGGCCATGCACGCCTCCAACTCAATCATCAAGTTTGCAGACGACACTACAGTGATAGGCTTGATTACCAACAACGACGAGACAGCCTACAGGGAGGAGGTGAGGGCCCTCGGAGTGTGGTGTCAGGAAAATAACCTCACATTCAATGTCAACAAAACAAAGGAGATGATCGTGGACTTCAAGAAACAGCAAAGGGAGCACCCCCCTATCCACATCGATGGAACAGTAGTGGAGAGGGTAGTAAGTTTGAAGTTCCTCGGCGTACACATCACGGACAAACTGAAATGGTCCACCCACACAGACAGTGTTGTGAAGAAGGCGCAGCAGCGCCTCTTCAACCTCAGGAGGCTGAAACAATTTGGCTTGTCACCAAAAACACACAAACTTTTACAGATGCACAATTGAGAGCCTCCTGTCGGGCTGTATCACCGCCCACCACCGTACGGCAGCTGCTCCACCCATAACCGTAAGACTCCAGAGGGTAGTGAGGTCTGCACAACGCATCACCGGGTGCAAACTACCTGCCCTCCAGGACACCTACACCACCCGATGTCACAGGATGTTATATATTGGATGTTAGATATTGTTAGATATTACTGCCGGTCGGAACTAGAAGCACAAGCATTTCTCTACACTTGCATTAACATCTGCTAACTACATACATATTTGTATGTGACAAATAAATTTGATTTGATTTGACCCGGCCATCTAGATTTGTGAAAGTGTATAAGCTAATGATCCATCATGTACTGTATGACATTCCTGGGAGTGTGTAAACTTAATTTTTTTATTACCAAAGCATTTTTATATGTTCTCTATAGTTATGTACTTGAAAATGTATAAATGATCAATTCGGCACATTTAGGCAATCTCCTGGCAGACTTGATACAACATTTTGAGCAGTAATGTAATTCTTCACTGGATCAGTCTGAAACTTTGCACACACACACACACACACACACACACACTGTTGCCATCTGGTGGCCAAAATCTAAATTACACCAGGACTCCTATCTGAAAGCATGGCCATTCTCCTACATTTCAATGATGGAAAAATACAAAATAGAAAAATCAGGTTTTACCAGATCTAATGTGTTATATTCTCCTACATTCATTTCACATTTCCACAAACTTCAAAGTGTTTCCTTTCAAATGGTTTCAAGAATATGCATATCCTTGCTTCAGGTCCTGAGCTACAGGCAGTTAGATTTGGTTATGTCATTTTAGGTGAACATTGAAAAAAAGGGTATGATCCTTGAGGTTCATGATCATTACACAGGTGCACCTTGTGCTGGGGGACAATAAAAGGCCACTCTAAATGTGCAGATTTGTCACACAACACAATGCCACAGATGTCTCAAGTTTTGAGGGAGCGTGCAATTGGCATGCTGACTGCAGGAATGTCCACCAGAGCTGTTGCCAGAGAATTGAATGTTAATTTCTCTTCCATAAGCTGCCTCCAACATTGTTTTAGAGAATTTGGCGGTGGGGTAATGCTATGGGCAGGCATAAACTAGAGACAGCAAACACAAATGCATTTTATCGATGGCAATTTGAATGCAAAGAGATATCGTGACGAGATCCTGAGGCCCATTATCGTGCCATTCATCCGCTGCCATCAGCTCATGTTTCAGCATGATAATGCACGGCCCCATGTCACAAGGATCTGTACACAATTCCTGGAAACTGAAAATGTCTCAGTTCTTCCATGGCCTGCATACTCACCATACATGTCACCCATTGAGCATGTTTGGGATGCTCTGGATCAACATGTATGACAGCATATACGACAAGCGTGTTCCAGTTCCTGCCAATATCCAGCAACTTTGCACAGCCATTGAAGAGGAGTGGGACAACATTCCACAGGCCACAATCAACAGCCTGATCAACTCTATGCAAAGGAGAATGTGCTGCGCCAGATACTGACTGGTTTTCTGATCCACGCCGCTACTTTTTTAAAAGCTTTATGTGACCAACAGATGCATATCTGTATTCCCAGTCATGTGAAATCCATAGATTAGGACCTAATTTATTTATTTCAATTGACTGATTTCCTTATATGAACTGTAACTCAGTAAAATCTTGGAAATTGTTGCATGTTGCGTATATATTTTTTTTCAGTGCATTTTGGTTTCTGATATGGTACGACCGTTGATCTCATGAGGCATTTGTACGTTATATTCTTCAAGAATCTATGTCATTAATTTGATTAGACCATAAATAGATGGAATAGATACAGCAACCGTGGATTTCCTTTAAACTTGCTCTATTTATCTTAACCTTTAGTCTGTGGGATCTTTCAACACAAAATATCTCACAACCACCATCCCTCCCTTACCCTTTCCATTGCATTGCTTCATCTAAGCTATATGCACTACCGTTCAAAAGTTTGGGGTCACTTAGAAATGTCCTTGTTTTTTACAGAAAAACTATTTTTTTTGTCCATTAAAATAACATTGAATTGATTAGAAATACAGTGTAGACATTGTTAATGTTGTAAATGACTATTGTAGCTGGAAACGGCTGATTTTTTAGGATATCTACATAGGTGTACAGAGGCCCATTATCAGCAACCATCACTCCTGTGTTCCAATGGCACATTGTGTTAGCTAATCCAAGTTTATGAGCAAGAGGACAAGTACATTAGAGTGTCTAGTTTGAGAAACAGACGCCTCACAGACACTCTAATATACTTGTCCTTTTGCTCAGTTGTGCACCGGGGCCACCCACTCTCTTTCAATTATGTTAGAGCCAGTTTGCACTGTTCTGTGAAGGGAGTAGTACGAGTGTTGTACGAGATCTTCAGTTTCTTGGCAATTTCTCGCATGGAATAGCCTTAATTTCTCAGAACAAGAATAGACTGACGAGTTTCAGAAGAAAGTTATTTGTTTCTGGCCATTTTAAGCCTGTAATCGAACCCACAAATGATGCTCCAGATACTCAACTAGTCTAAAGAAGGCCAGTTGTATTGCTTCTGTAATCAGCACAACAGTTTTCAGCTGTGCGAACATAATTGCAAATGGGTTTTCTAATGATCAATTACCCTTTTAAAATTATTAACTTGGATTAGCTAACACAGTATGCCACTGGAACACATGAGTGATGGTTGCTGATAATGGGCCTCTGTACGCCTATGTAGATATTCCTTTAAAAATCTGCCGTTTCCAGCTACAATAGTCATTTACAACATTAACAATGTCTACACTGTATTTCTGATCAATTTGATGCTATTTTAATGGACAAAAAATTAGCTTTTCTGTTAAAAACAAGGACATTTCTAAGTGACCCCAAACTTTTGAACAGTAGTGTATATATATTCGCATGTGTTAACCAATGGTGCAATAGCTTTAAACTTTACTTGAACCACTTGCTTATTATACATCGTCTGTAGGAGACATTCTTGCTTCAGCTCTTGTAATTTAGCGTTTCAGAGTACATATTTACATTATTGTGTCAATATCTGTCTCAACACTTGGCCTACATCTGAGCCGCTTGATTTACAGTGAAGGACTTAGATATCCAGTTTAAGCCAACAGAGAATGAGATAGATGTAACAACTGTCTGTTCAGCTGAGACGTCTAGTTAAGGATTGTGTGTTTCTGGCCCTTCCAGGTGCCGCCTGACCTGCAGAATGAGGTTCTGATGAGTCTACTAGAGACGGATCCTGACGTGGTGGATTACCTCCTGAGGAGGAAGGATTCTCAGCACTCGTGAGTGTGTGGCCTTTTGTGTGCTTAGATATGGACGATTGGACGTGATGCTGTGCCTCTGCCAAATGGGCATCAAGAGCGTCGGGCCAGTAACTGAAATGTCGCTGGTTTGAATCCCTGAGCTGACTAGGTGAAAAATATGTCCTTAACCCTACTTGCTCCGGATAAGATAACATCTACTACATGACAAATATTTAAAAAGCTCTGTGAAAATCCTGTACAGTGATGTATGGGGCTCTGAGAAGGTACTTGAGCACCCCCTGGTGGTAGTATTGTGTATTTTCACTTCTTACCTAAACATCATGGTGATGACATATAGTTTCAGTTTTCTTACCTAAACATCATGGTGATGACATATAGTTTCAGTTTTCTTACCTAAACATCATGGTGATGACATATAGTTTCAGTTTTCTTACCTAAACATCATGGTGATGACATATAGTTTCAGTTTTCTTACCTAAACATCATGGTGATGACATATAGTTTCAGTTTTCTTACCTAAACATCATTGTGATGACATTTGGTTTTAATGTTCTTACCTAAACATGAGATATTACTGCACTGTTGGATCTAGGAACACAAGCATTTTGCTACACCCACAATAACATCTGCTAAATATGTTGTATGCGACCAATAAAATTAGATTTGATATAATGCAGTTTCCATTCTCTTACCCAGACATCATTGTGATAACATATCATTTCAGTTGTCTCCCTTCTCTGTACACCATGGCATACTTTGTAACTAGGGCAATGAGTTGTTCCTGGTCAGATAATACCTACTATGGTAAATCTACTGGTCATCATATGTCTCATTTTACATCATGTCTCTTTCTTCTCCTCTCCCCCATAGTGGTCCAGGCCCTGTGAGGACTGAGGATCCCTTCTCTTTGAGGGAGAGGCGTTGCTCCAGTGACTCCAACAAGGCCTCCAGTGGGGATGTGTCCCCCTATGACAACAACTCACCTGTGCTGCCGGAGCGGCTGCTCTCACAGCCCCAGGAGGACAGGAATCTCCTCTCTGATAGGCTGTTCAGGGTTCCAGAGCAGTACACACTGGTTGGCCACGTCAAAGGTCGTCCTAGCATCACCTGTCACTCACCATCCACAGGCAAAGGTGAGCTTCCCAATGGTCGAGTTGTTGGTCATTTAATTTCTGAAAATAGCACAATATGCTGTATTGTATATTGCTACTTAGGCTGAGGAATATGTCTTATTTTTCCATTAGACACACCTGATGAACATGTCTGGGGTGCCTGGCATGCCTCTCTAAGGAAAGGGTTTGTGGATCATCACATCACTGGTACATTCATTGTCTTTAAACATAATGTCTCATTCTTTGCTCTTTGAAACTTTGCAACCTAGAATAAACATTGTAGACTAGATGGAGTTAGACGTTGATTATGTGTATAAATGGTTTCCCCTAGGTTCCCATGGCGACGTTTCGGAACACGGCTCCTGCGGCTCATCAGAGGGACTCGACCGTCACCAAGGTAACAACAGCAAACTGCCTGTCAGACGAACTTATACCTCATTAGGTGTGCCTGAGTGCAGACCACACCCCCCGGTGACTCGCTGCAGTAGTAGCCCTCTGACGGAGAGAGGGCAAAGACAGCAGGGTACCGACTCATTATTACATCACCGACCACAGGGAAGACCAGGGGCCGGCAGCTCAGAGGACCTCGCACTAAGAGGAGGAGTGTCACAGCCTGCCAGTCCCTCCCTCAGAGGCAGGCCTGGTGGCAGGGTGGATGGAAGGCCCCCCCCTCCCTACCCTGGACCTCTCAGAGGAACACACAGAGAATGTTCTCACTCTACACCTTCCCTCTCCCTCTCCACGCACCAGTGTGTGACCCCACAGAGCCCCCAACGGCCCCCCCAGGGCAGCTGCAGCCCCAGGAACCGGACTGTGGCCCCTAAGAACCCCTCCACTAGTCCTCTGGAAGGAAACGTGCCAGTCAGCCCGGAGTGGCAGAGAGAGAGTTGGCAGATATGGAAGCTCTTATCAACAGACAACACAGACACACTACCAGAGACACTGGTGTGATGCGTTGAGTAGACCCACTAACTTCAACTACTGTGTTACCAAGAGGAGAGGAGGGATGAGGGGGGGGGGGAGGTCCTGTATGAATATGTTGATCTGCTACTTACTGAGATGTGCCAATTGTCTGTGAGTAACGGTGTGTTTGTTTGTTAATGTTGTTGTTTCACTCTGCTCATGTGTTACCTATACTTTTTTCAGAAGCTTGACTCCAACATTTTGTCATTAAGAAATACCTTAACAGAGACACAAATTAACATCACTGAGATGTGACTATCTGAGTATTTTTTTTGGGGGGGGCCGTGTCATTTATATGTTTTATAATGTTATTTTTATTTAACTCAGAATAATGGTGTATGAATGAATCTGAATGGATCAGTACTAGTGGCTTACGTACAATGTTCATTTTTATATTCTAATATCATCCTATGAGATAAAATGTTGATATTATAACCAAAATCAAATACATTTATCGTATTGAAACAAGAGGTGTCTTTGTGCTATTTCTCTGTTGGTGGAGCTGTTGCCAAACAAATGAAAATCCATGATGTTTTTGTTACTGCTGTTACACTTAAATGTGATGTTTTGGTCACTAGCTTTTACAACTAATGTTCATGGCCTTCTGTAACTGATATTAATATTAATCTAAACACAGCTGTAACTGATTCTAATATTCATCCATTCACTCATCCAAACACAGCTGTAACGGATTCTAATACTCATCCAAACACAGCTGTAACTGATTCTAATATTCATCCATTCACTCATCCAAACACAGCTGTAACGGATTCTAATACTCATCCAAACACAGCTGTAACTGATTCTAATATTCATCCATTCACTCATCCAAACACAGCTGTAACTGATTCTAATATTCATCCAAACACAGCTGTAACTGATTCTAATATTCATCCATTCACTCATCCAAACACAGCTGTAACTGATTCTAATAGTCATCCATTCACAAGTGTAACTGATTCTAATAGTCATCCATTCACAACTGTAACTGATTCTAATAGTCATCCATTCACTCATCCAAACACAAGTATAACTTATTCTAATAGTCATCCATTCACTCATCCAAACACAAGTGTAACTGATTCTAATAGTCATCCATTCACTCATCCAATCACAAGTGTAACTGATTCTAATAGTCATTCATTCACTCATCCAAACAAGTGTAACTGAGTCTAATAGTCATCCATTCACTCATCCAAACAAGAGTAACTGAGTCGAATAGTCATCCATTCACAAGTGTAACTGATTCTAATATTCATCCATTCACTCATCCAAACACAAGTGTAACTGATTCTAATAGTCATCCATTCACAACTGTAACTGGTTCTAATATTAATCCATTCACTCATCCAAACAAGTGTAACTGAGTCTAATAGTCATCCATTCACTCATCCAAACACAAGTGTAACTGATTCTAATAGTCATCCATTCACAACTGTAACTGGTTCTAATATTCATCCATTCACTCATCCAAACAAGTGTAACTGATTCTAATAGTCATCCATTCACAACTGTAACTGGTTCTAGTATTCATCCATTCACTCATCCAAACACAAGTGTAACTGCCATCCCCCTGTTTTTATTATGATGGGGAAAATGAAACTTGAATATCCAGAACATTATGAATGTAATTCCCCAATATTCAAGATATAACCAAAGTATCTTAGTTTGTTATTGAATGTATCAAGTTTTTCTCTGCCCCCACATCTTAAGGGGAAATGAAGGTACTGCAATATATATGTCATTACTTTCACTTTTTGTTGTTTGAATATTTGCTGGCAAATTTTCCCACTGGGCACACACTGGTTGAATCAAAGTTGTCTCGACGTCATTTCAATTAAATGACATTGCACCAACGTGGAATAGACGTTGAAGTGACGTCTGTGCCCAGAGGGTTGTTTGTTTGTCCCGGGCAAACATTAGGCCTTATGATCTGTTCAGTAAAAATGACAGTTAATGTCTCTGATATGAGGTTGCTTGCAATGCTAATACGACTTTTTCATTTTCACATTGATTTAACATTACATGCTAATAGTAATGCTTTTGTACCTTGTGCCTCATCAGTATTTTCATGGCAATTAAGCTGCTTTCATTCTGTATATTGCCAGCTTGAACCCTTCAGCCTGATTGTATTACCGTGTGTGCATTTTCCTTTGTCCTCCGTGATGGATGAAATGGGATATTAGTATTTTTATCGTCTTGTTTTCATCATCTGTAAAACTATGCATAGAAACTGAAAGTGGCGTGAAACATTGTGGCAATAACCCCTTACTCCCTTTGAAAAAGCCTTTTAACTCCGACTTCAGAATTCTGTCAGTATCCTCCAACTACTCCACTGCTTGATTTCTTCTTCCTCTTAATTCTTATGTTCCCATTCTGTGTAAAGGGAAGTCAGGAACAATGTACGTGGTTCATTCGCTAATGAGCTGGAGTGGAAGGTGGCTGTTTTGACAGCTCCTCAGACTCCATAAAAATTTAATTCGGGCACATTTCAACACCCTAATGAAGTGCAAGAGCCAGAGCTGTCTGGCCTGTGAGAGAACTCTCTCACTAACCAGGAAGTGGAACAGAGGGTCCCAGACATAGCCACAGGGAGTTCACCTATCCTCTCCCGGACTGGACCACAGGCAAACTCGCTTCCTGATTACTGCCTAATCTTTTTATGACCAACTTTAAAAGTCAAATGCAGCTGTTTTTATATCAATATCTCAATAGTTGGGGTAACAACCTTACTGTGATAGTTGGGGTAACAACCTTACTGTGATAGTTGGGGTAACAACCTTACTGTGATAGTTGGGGTAACAACCTTACTGTGATAGTTGGGGTAACAACCTTACTGTGATAGTTGGGGTAACAACCTTACTGTGATAGTTGGGGTAACAACCTTACTGTGATAGTTGGGGTAACAACCTTACTGTGATAGTTGGGGTAACAACCTTACTGTGATAGTTGGGGTAACAACCTTACTGTGATAGTTGGGGTAACAACCTTACTGTGATAGTTGGGGTAACAACCTTACTGTGATAGTTGGGGTAACAACCTTACTGTGATAGTTGGGGTAACAACTTTACTGTGATAGTTGGGGTAACAACCTTACTGTGATTGTTTTCAATTAAAATGGTCAAAAATAAACAAAAATAGCTTGTTAGCAGATAGAAATTTATCGCAATAATTTTGCTAGGACTGTCTGTGAGTGGTTTGAGAGGAGAAAAATGTGTTGTTATTATCTTTCTTATTGGTCTATTAACAAAACAGGCTGAAATTTCAGGCGGTCTTTTCAAACAGCTATTACACTAAAACGGCATTAGCATAATTGTCACAATGTCACAGTATTTTTCCAACCTCAAAGTGTGGAAATATATATAAATGTTTTTGACTGCACTGAGCCTTTAAGTCGGGCGAGTACCATGAAGTCCAAGGAACTGTCTGTAGATCTCAGACGTGCATTGTGATGAGGCATATATCTGGGGAAGGGTATAAAGCCATTTCTAGAGTGTTGAAAGTTTCCAAGAGCACAATAATCTCCATCATTGGGAAATTGAAAAAATATGGAACTACCTCGACTCTGCGCAGAGCTGAATGTCCGACCAAACTGAGCAACCGGGAAAGAAGGACTTTGGACCAAGAAGCCCATGACCACTCTGATAGAACTACAGAGTTCCTTGGCTGAGATGTCTACAGCACTTCATCAATCTGGGCTTTATGTGAGAGTGGCCAGATGGAAGCCACTCCCGAGAAAAAGGCACATGACAGCACGCCTGGAGTTTACAAAACGGCATGGCAAAGACTCTGAGAGCATAAGCCAAAAGATTCTGTGGTCTCATGAGACAAAAACGGAACTGTTTGGACTGAATGCAAAGCGCTATGTCTGGAAAAAAACAGACACAGCTCATCACCCGTCTAACACCATTCCTAATTCAAACAATCAAATGAAATCTTATTTGTCACTTGCGCAGAATACAACATGAAGAATTTACCGTGACTTACGAATCCTTAACCAACAATGCAGTTTTTTATTAAAATGTAAGCAAGATAAATCTGCTAAATAAAATGAAGGAAAAATAATAACACAATAAAATGACAATAAGGAGGCTGTTTACAAAGGGTACCGATACAGAGTCAATGTGCAGGGGTACGGGATAGTCGAGGTAATGGAGGTAATATGTACTGTAGATGTAGGTAGAGGTAGTGACTATGCATAGATAATAAACAGAGTATTAGCAGAGCATGTACAGTGTGTGTGTGTGTGTGTGTGTGTGTGTGTAGCGTCAATATGTGCATGTGTGTTTGTGTTAGTGCCAGTGTAGTATGTGTGAGTGTGTGGTTAGAGTCTAGTGAGTGTACGTCGAGCCTGTGCAAAAGAGTCAGTGAAAAACAATTTGAATAAATACGAATAAAAAAAGGGGGTCAATGTAAATAGTCAAGGTAGCCATTTATTTAACTGTTCAGCAGTCTTATGGCTTGGGGGTAGAAGCTGTTCAGGAGCCTTTTGGTCCCAGACTTGGTGCTACCGCTTGCTATGCGGTAGCAGAGTGAACAGTCTTTGATCATTTTTTGGGCCTTCCTGGTATAGAGGTCCTGGATGACAGGAAGCTCGGCCCCAGTGATATACTGGGCCGTACACACCAGTGGAGGCTCCTCAGAGGAAGAAGGGGAGGACCATCCTCCACAGTGAATTTTATAAAAACGTAAATTATAAAACGTTAAAGTTATCATTTTTAGATAAAACTATACTACATATAATCACATCACATCACAAAATAGTTGATTAAATCCCACTATTTTGCAAAGAAGGTCAACAGTAGCCTCAACAACACTCTGTAGGGTAGCACCATGGTGTAGCCGGAGGACAGCTAGCTTCCTTCCTTCTCTGGGTACACTGACCTCAATACAAAACGTCAGAGGTTCATGGTTCGCACCGCCTTCCATAGACTTAAACAGAAATTATAACAAATGTGTCTCTTGACCTGTGTGCACCTACAGTACCAGTCAAAAGTTTGGACATAACTACTCATTCAAGGGTTTTTCTTTATTTGTACTATTTTCTACATTGTAGAATAATAGTAAAGACATCAAAACTATGAAATAACACATATGGAATCATGTAGTAACAAAAAAGTGTCAAACAAATCAAAATGTATTTTATATTGAGATTATTCAAATAGCCACCCTTTGCATTGATGACAGCTTTGCACACTTTTGGTATTCTCTCAATCAGCTTCACCTGGAATGCTTTTCTAGCAGTCTTGAAGGAGTTTCCACATATGCTCAGCTCTGTTTGGTTACTACATGATTCCATATGTGTTATTTCATAGTTTTGATGTCTTCACTATTATTGTATAATGTAGAAAATAGTAAAACTTAAAAATAGTAAAACTGACTTGCGGTCAGATGCCGAGCAGTTGCCATACCAGGCGGTGATGCCACCAGCCAGGATGCTCTCGATGGTGCAGCTGTAGAACTTTTTGAGGATCTGAGGACCCATGCCAAATCTTTTCAGCCTCCTGAGGGGAAATAAGCATTGTCATAAGCATTGTCATTCTGGACTGCCTTGGTGTGTTTGGACCATGATAGGTCCTTGGTGATGTGGACATTTAACCTCTCGACCCGATCCCTTGCAGCCCTGTCGATGTGAATGGGGGCGTGCCTGACCCTCCTTTTACTGTAGTCCATGATCAGCTTCTTTGTCTTGCTCACATCGAGGGAGCAGTTGTTTTTCCTGGCACCACACTGCCAGGTCTCTGACCTCCTCCCTATAGGTTGTCTCATCGTCAGTGATCAGGCCTACCACCGTCGTGTTGTTGTAAAACTTGATGGTGTTGGAGTTGTACGTGGCAACGCAGTCGTGGGTGAACAGGGAGTACAAGAGGGGACTAAGCACGCACCCCTGTGGGGCCCCTATGTTGAGGGTCAGTGTGGTGGATGTGTTGTTGCCTACTCTCACCACCTGGGGGCGGTCCGTCAGGAAGTCCAGGATCCAGTTGCAGAGGGAGGTGTTCAGTTCAGGGTCTTTAGCTTAGTGATGAGCTTGGAGGGCACTATGGTATTGAGTGCTGCACTGTAGTGAATAAGCAGCATTTTCACATAGGTGTTCCTTTTGTCAAGGTGGGTAAGGGCAGTGTTGAGTGCAATAGAGATTGCGTCATCTGTGGATCTGTTGGGGCGGTATGGCATGGGTCTGGGGTTTCTGGGACGATGTTGTTGATGTGAGCCATGACCAGCCTTTCAAATAACTTCCTGGCTACAGATTTGAGTGCTACGGGGTTTAGTCATTAAGGCAGGTTACCTTGGAGTTCTTGGGCACAGGGACTATGGTGGTCTGCTTGAAACATGTAGGCATTACAGACTGGGTCAGGGAGAGTTTGAAAATGTCAATGAAGTCACATGCCAGCTGGTGTGCTTGCTTGCTCTGAGTACGCTTCCTGGTAATCCGTCTTGCCCTGTTTAACCTGTTTAAGGTTTTTACTCGCAGGGGTGCGGTTTCAACCAAAAACGACGAGCTTGCCTCCGAGAATGTGAAGCTGAAAGTTAGTCTAGAAGAACAGGAAACGTTCCCGGAGACAGAACATACGTGTGACCGGAATCCCAGAAGGGCCGGAAGGGCACAATCCTACCCAGTTCATGGCCTCTTTCCTGCAAGACTTCCTCGGCGGAGAGACGTTTGACAGGCCCCCCCAGTCATCGACAGGGTGCATTGCACTCTAGCGGCAATCAACTCTCTCCTGTCTCAGCTACAACTATCTGGGGTTCTGCTAAAGCAACCATAAAGGGTTATATCATTTCCCAAGCCTTTCTGGTCAAGATGCTTAGAATGGAAAATAGGGAAAAATTGGAGGCTGAAGTAAAGCCTGTAGAACTTTTTCATAAACAACAACCAACCCAGGCAAACAGGAAGTCACTAGTTTGTGCTAAGGCCAAACTCTATTTAGATCATACAAAGCATGTAAAAAAAAAAGTTTTTTACTGAGCAAAAATATTATGAGTTTGGTAACAGTCCGAGCCATCTACTTGTACTCTTGTACACCAAATATTTCAAACTACTTTTGTAATACAACGTTACCCTCTTGAAGCTAGGGGGCAGAATTTTCACTTTTGGATAAATAGCGTGCGCAATTTCAACTTCCTGCTACTCATGCCAAGAATATAAGATATGCATATTATTCATATATTTGGATAGAAAACACTCTGAAGTTTCTAAAACTGTTTGAATCATGTCTATGAGTATAACGGAACTTATGTAGCAGACAAAGCCCAGAGGACTAACTGTTCAGATTTTTTTCCCCTCTCTGTTCCCTGTATTGTCTTTGCCATGGGATATTTCATAGGAAACTATTTTCAGTTCCTACCGCTTCCACTGGATGTCACCAGTCTTTGGAATTTGGTTGAGGTTATTCCTTTGTGCAATGAAGAAGTAGCCCAACTTGGAACTGGGGACACTTTTGTGAGTTGCACAAGACGTGAAAAGCAGCGCTAGTTTGTTTTCTTTCCTGTATTGAATACAGATTGCCCCGTCTACAATTTGATTGATTATTAACATTTAAAAATACCTAACGTTGTATTACAAAAGTAGTTTGAAATATTTTGGCAAAGTTTATAGGCAACTTTTGAAATATTTTGTAGTGACGTTGAGTGTTTGTAAGCTGTTTTTTTCTGGATCAAACGCGCTTTATAAATGGACATGTTGGATATATAATAATAATATATAAGTAATTGAACAAAAGGACCAATCGTGATGTTTATGCGTCATATTGGAGTGCCAACAAAAGAAGCTTGTCAAAGGTAATGCATGTTTTATATTTTATTTCAGCGTTTTGTGTAGCGCCTGCAGGGTTGTAATATGCTAGCTCCTTTGTTCACTGCTGGTGCAGATAGTGCCTGCTATCAGATAATAGCTTCTTATGCTTTCGCCGAAAAGCAGTTTTAAAATCTGACATGTTGGCTGGATTCACAACGAGTGTAGCTTTAATTGAGTGTCTTACATGTGTGATTTAATGACAGTTTGAATTTTATAGCATTTTATTTGAATCTGGCGCTCTGCATTTCCCCTGGCAATTGGCAAGTTGAGACATTTGCCTATCACTAAGAGCTTTTAAGAAATAACAGAATGAAAGATGTATTAAGTCTATAAGTATGGCAGATGGCTTCACTTCTTATGATCTATTGCTTATCAATAATGTTTTGTGATTTCTAAAAAATCTCTTTATACTTCACAATGTACAAGATCGAAAAACAAAATGACAAAATATCTGAATAAGATCATCTTGCCCACTATATCAGATGAGCATAAAAAATAAACTAAATGCTCTCTTTACTCCTGAAGAGGTTTGGGAAACAATTAAGGCAATGCCTTCTGGCAAGGCACCCGGCCTAGACTGCTTTCCGGCAGACTTCTTCAAGTTTTGACCTGATATATGCCCTATCTTCATGCCTGCTCTAAATGATATGTTCGAAAGAGACATCATTCCAGAGTCCTGAAAAACTGCATCCATTAGCCTGATACTATAAAAGGACAAAAACGCATTAAACTCCTCTTTGTTTAGACCTATCAGTTTGCTAGGAGTTCATGTTAAAATAGTCTTTAAGACACTTGCTTTCAGGATGGAGGTCTTACTTCCAGACTGGCTTTGTCAAATCCAGATTTGGAAAGGACAATGTGAGGACCCCATCTTTCCCGATGCAGAAAACGCCTACGATAGAGTTGAGTGGAAATTATTCTTTGCTGTATTAGAAAAAGTTAATCTGGATGACCATTTTATTAATTTAGTACAATTACTTTATTCTGACTATCAGCGGCAGATAAAACAAATGGTAAATTATCAGAAAGATTTCCTAACAGTAGGGGCTGTCGTCAAGGCTGTCCTTTATCTCCTGCTCTGCTCTCGTTCGTCATAGAACCACTGGCTGAGGCAATAAGTTATAGTAATAACATCAGGGACGTCTCTATTGGTGACGAAGAGCATAGAATTCCATTATTTACTGATCATGTGCTTTATTCCAGACCAGAGACCTCTGTCACTGCAGTAATGAACATCATATCTGAATATGGTAACCTGTCAGGGTACAAAATTAACGTGGATAAATCCATGGCTTTAGATTTTGAATATCCCCGCTACAATCAACTTAGAAACTATATCTCCAGTCTAATTGCCTGAAACTTAAAATACTTGAGCATCTATGTTACTCCAAATCTTAAAGACCTGTGCACTTCAAATTACATGCCTTTGGGCACAAAGATTAAACAGGGCTTGGTTAACTGGTCTACCGTGCCAAACTCTTTTTTTGGCAGGATTTATGTCGTCAGGATGAATATCCTTTCTCGGCTAAATTTTCTATTCCAAACTATCCCCTGACATCTATCTCAGTCCTTTTTTTTTACGAAAATGAAGGCCAATATCTCTAAATATATATGGAACAATAAGAAACCTAGAACCAAATTACCAAACAAATTTTAAGCCTAAGGATTTAAGAGAGGTCTTTTTTGCCAAATCTGCAACTATATTACTGGTCTGCTCAGATCAAGCACATGTTTAGTTGGTGCCTAAACAGAGATGCCACTTACTTTGGGTTGGGATGGAATCAATAGCATGTCAACCAAGAGCCATAGCTTCCTTATCATTTATTAATAGCTTTGAAAAGATCCTGGCCTTATCGGGTACTTGCAGATTCCAGACCTTAAATCCCTCTGCTTGTCAACCGATTGGCCTTAATCCGATTGCCCTTAATGTTTCAGATGTAAACAGGATACTGGCACCTTGATTTTTTTTCTTTTTTGATTTCATGCATGTTTTTTGGTACTGTAGCAGAATCCAGTCTTATTGGAATTATATTCATTTACACACCCAGAAGGATCTTGGGTAGACAATTTGCTTTTTCACCAATTTTATGTTTGCTCTACTTTGATTGTAACAATGTGTTTGACCCTAACTCTGAACGTGTGTTCAATACCCTTGTTTACTTAGCAAAAACATTAAATTGTTATTATGGTCTACACCTAAAGTACCATCTGCGAGAATGTGGCTTTCTCAAGCTTCTGCTATTCTACTTACCTTTGATTTACTCAAGAAGTCTGACATATTGTAAAATTTGGTCTCCATTGTGGTCCTATGTAGAAAATCTCCCATAAATGCCCCATGTTATAGCTGTGATGTTTGTATAATATTCTGCTGTATCCATATTCATTTTATTGTACTTGGTCTGTGTGATGCACTTTGTTTGGTTGTTTATTTAACCCCTGTTAAAATTATAATTAAAGATAATGACAAAAATAAATGTCTTACTCACATCGGCTACAGAGAGCGTGATCACACAGTCATCCGGAACAGCCGGTGTTCTCATGCATGGTTCAGTGTTGCTTGCCTAGTAGCGAGCATAGAAGATATTTAGCTCGTCTGGTAGACTCGCGTCACTGTGCAGCTTGGAGATTGGTATCGCTTTGTAATCCGTGATAGTTTGCAAGCCCTGTCACATGCGACGAGCATCAGAGCCGGTGTAGTAGTATTCGAGCCGGTGTAGTAGTATTCTAAGCGATATTATGACCGCCATCGATAAGAGACAATACTGTGCAGCTGTATTCATCGACCTGGCCAAGGCTTTCAACTCTGTCAATCACCACATTCTAATCAGCACACTACACAGCCTTGGTTTCTCAAATGACTGCCTCGCCTGGTTCACCAACTACTTCTCTGATAAAGTTCAGTGTGTCAAATCAGAGGGCCTGTTGTCCGGACCTCTGGCAGTCTCTATGGGGGTGCCACAGGGTTCAATTCTCGGACTGACTCTCTTCTCTGTATACATCAATGATGTCGCTCTTGCAGCTGGTGATTCTCTGATCCACCTCTACGCAGATGACACCATTCTGTATATATGTATATATGTATACATATATATATGTATTCTGGCCCTTCTTTGGACACTGTTTTAACTAACCTCCAGACAAGCTTCAATGCCATACAACTCTCCTTCCGTGGCCTCCAACTGCTCTTAATTTAAATGCAAGTAAAACTAAATGCATGCTCTTCAGCCGATCGCTGCTCATACCTGCCCGCCCGTCCAGCATCACTACTCTGGACGGTTCTGACTTAGAATATGTGGACAATTACAAATACCTAGGTGTCTGGTTACACTGTAGACTCACATTAAGCATCTCCAATCTAAAACTAAATCTATAATCGGCTTCCTATTTTGCAACAAAGCATCCTTCACTCATGCTGCCAAACATACCCTCGTGAAACTGACTATCCTACCGGTCCTTGACTTCGGTGATGTCATTTACAAAATAGCCTCCAACACTCTACTCAGCAAATTGGATGCAGTCTATCACAGTGCCATCCGTTTTGTCACCAAATCCCCATATACTACCCACCACTGCAACCTGTATGCTCTCGTTGGCTGGTCCTCACTTCACATTCGTCGCCAGATCATCTATAAGTCTTTGCTAGATAAAGCCCCGCCTTATTTCAGCTCACTGGTCGTCATAGCAGCACCCACCCATAGCATGCGCTCCAGCAAGTATATTTCACTGGTCACCCCCAAAGCCAGTTCCTCCTTTGGCCGCCCGTCCTTCCAGTTCTCTGCTGCCAATGACTGAAACGAACTGCAAAAATCACTGAAGCTGGAGACTCATATCTCCCTCACTAACTTTAAGCACCAGCTGTCAGAGCAGCTCACAGATCACTTCACCTGTACATAGCCTCAACTACCTAATCCCCATACTGTTATTTATTTATTTTGCCCCTTTGCACCTCAGTATCTCTACTTGCACCTTCATCTTCTGCACATCTATCACTCCAGTGTTTAATTGCTATATTGTAATTATTTTGCCACTATGGCCTATTCAATGCCTTACCTCCCTTATCGTACCTCATTTGCACACACTGTATACAGTATAGACTTTTTATCTATTGTATTATTGACTATGTTTGACTATGTTTGTGTCACTCTGTGATGTTGTTTGTGTCGCACTGCTGTGCTTTATCTTGGCCCGGTCGCAGTTGTAAATGAGAACTTGTTCTCAACTAGCCTACCTGGTTAAATTAAGGTGTTCTCAACTAGCCTACCTGGTTAAATAAAGGTGTTCTCAACTAGCCTACCTGGTTAAATAAAGGTGTTCTCAACTAGCCTACCTGGTTAAATTAAGGTGTTCTCAACTAGCCTACCTGGTTAAATTAAGGTGTTCTCAACTAGCCTACCTGGTTAAATTAAGGTGTTCTCAACTAGCCTACCTGGTTAAATTAAGGTGTTCTCAACTAGCCTACCTGGTTAAATAAAGGTGTTCTCAACTAGCCTACCTGGTTAAATAAAGGTGTTCTCAACTAGCCTACCTGGTTAAATGAAGGTGTTCTCAACTAGCCTACCTGGTTAAATAAAGGTGTTCTCAACTAGCCTACCTGGTTAAATAAAGGTGTTCTCAACTAGCCTACCTGGTTAAATGAAGGTGTTCTCAACTAGCCTACCTGGTTAAATAAAGGTGTTCTCAACTAGCCTACCTGGTTAAATAAAGGTGTTCTCAACTAGCCTACCTGGTTAAATAAAGGTGTTCTCAACTAGCCTACCTGGTTAAATAAAGGTGTTCTCAACTAGCCTACCTGGTTAAATAAAGGTGTTCTCAACTGGCCTACCTGGTTAAATAAAGGTGTTCTCAACTAGCCTACCTGGTTAAATAAAGGTGTTCTCAACTAGCCTACCTGGTTAAATAAAGGTGTTCTCAACTAGCCTACCTGGTTAAATAAAGGTGTTCTCAACTAGCCTACCTGGTTAAATAAAGGTGTTCTCAACTAGCCTACCTGGTTAAATAAAGGTGTTCTCAACTAGCCTACCTGGTTAAATAAAGGTGTTCTCAACTAGCCTACCTGGTTAAATAAAGGTGTTCTCAACTAGCCTACCTGGTAAAATAAAGGTGTTCTCAACTAGCCTACCTGGTTAAATAAAGGTGTTCTCAACTGGCCTATCTGGTTAAATAAAGGTGTTCTCAACTGGCCTACCTGGTTAAATAAAGGTGTTCTCAACTAGCCTACCTGGTTAAATAAAGGTGTTCTCAACTAGCCTACCTGGTTAAATAAAGGTGTTCTCAACTAGCCTACCTGGTTAAATAAAGGTGTTCTCAACTGGCCTATCTGGTTAAATAAAGGTGTTCTCAACTGGCCTACCTGGTTAAATAAAGGTGTTCTCAACTAGCCTACCTGGTTAAATAAAGGTGTTCTCAACTAGCCTACCTGGTTAAATAAAGGTGTTCTCAACTAGCCTACCTGGTTAAATAAAGGTGTTCTCAACTAGCCTACCTGGTTATATTAAGGTGAAATTTAAAAAAATACAAATAAAATTAATGAATAGGTGACAGATGTGGTATACTGCCTGCCATGAAGCATGGTGGTGAAAGCATCATGCTATGGGATGCAATTCAGAGGCAGGGACTAGGAGACTGGTAAGGATATAGGGAACAATGGAATGAACCAAATACAGGAACCATCTTCAGAGTGAATAAGTGGGGGCCCCAGTCTAAGCTCATTGACCCCAAGCATGCAGCCAAAGCAATGCTGGAATGACTTCAGAACAAGAATGTGAAAAATCCTTGAGTGGGCCAGCCAAAGCCCAGACTTGTATCCTAAATCTTTGGAAAAACTTGAAGATAGCTGTTCACTGCCACTCCCCATCTAACTTAACATAGCTTGAGAAAATCTGCCAGCAAGAAATAAAATAGATCCCCAAATCCAGATGTGCATAGCTGATACAGACATACCCAAGACGACTCAAAGCTGTAATCACTGCCAAAGGTGCTTCTACAAAGTGTGGACTCAGGGGTGTGAATACTTACAGTATGTAAATAAGACATTTCAGTGTTTTATTTTCAATAAATGTGCTAACATTTAAAAAAATATATATATATTTTCACTTTGTCATTTTGGGGTATTGATAATTTTAAATACTTTATCCGTTTTGAATTCAGGCTGTAACACAAAATATGGAATAAGTCAAGGGGTGTGGATACTTTCTGAAGTCACTGTATGTTATCTTGCTGAATATCCATAAAAATGGTTATATCCATTTTGACGTTTAAAAAAATAAATATTTACAGAATGTGTCTTAGCTCAGTCTCTCAACATAGACGGTGTAGTGATCAAACTCAGCAAGTCACTCGAAAAACAAAGTGCTACTAAACGTCATGTCCAGTCACCACTCTACTATTCGTTGGAACAAATAGGACATCTAGCTTTCGGTTGTCATAATAATGCAGTCTATTCCTTGTTATGCAAAGCCAGGGGATTTTCTCAACACTAAGAAATGTTTGTTAAACTTTGTGGGCCACATCTGCCTCGCCAGCTGTGTTAAGGCTGTGGTGCTGTTCTATTCTGACCACAATAGAGCTTGTCACACACTCTCCTACCAAGCCAGAGAGACAGAACAGGATGTCTGGATTCACCACTACCACCACCACCTCCAACATCACCACCTCCTCCACCCCCGTCACCACCACTTCCTCCGCAATCACTACTTCTACCACTTCTACCTCCACCACCACCACCACCTCCACAACTTCCTCCACAATAACTACTTCCACCTCTTCCACCAACACTTCTTCCACCACCTCCACCAACTCCTCCACTACTTATACCACAACCATGACTTCCTCCACAACCACCACTTCCACTAACTTCCACCACCACCACTTCTACCACCACCACCACTTCAACCTCCACCACCACCACCACCACCACCACCAACTCCACTCTTTCCTCCAACACCTCCTCTTCCTCCACCACCTCCTCTACCACCACATTCTCCACCACTTCCCCCATCACCTCCTCTACCACTTCCACCACCTCCACCACCATTCCCTCCAAAACCTCCTCTTCCTCCACCACCTCCTCCACCACCACTTCCTCCACCACAATGTTTACCTCCTCCACCACTTCCTCCTCCACCTCCCTCTCATCCACCACAATTTCCTCCTCCACCACCTTCTCCTCCTCCACATCCTTCACCTCCACCACCACCTCCACCACCTCCACCACCACCTCAACCACCTCCACCTCCTTCACCAGTACCACCACCACCTCCTCCACCTCCACCACCAATTCCTCAACCATCACCACTTCATGCACTGCATCCACCACCTCCACCACCACCACCTCCTCCTCCACCACATACACCTACACCTCCTCCATCATCAACACTTCCTCTAAAACCACCACTTTCTCTACCCCCACCACTTTCTCCACCACCGCCACCTCCTCCACCTCAACCACCTCATCCAACACCTCCACCACCACTTTCTCTACAACCACCACCACTTCCTCCACAACCACTTCCTCCACCACCTCCACCACCTCCACCACCACCAATTCATTCACCACCTCCTCCACCACTTCCTCCTCCACCTCCACCACCTCCACCACCACTTCCTCCACCACCACCACCACTTCCTCCACCAACACCGCCTCCTCCACCACCACTTCCTCCACCACCATCTCCTTCGTCACCACTTTCTCCACCAACTTCTCCACCACCACCTATTCCACCACCTTCTTAACCACAACCTTCCCCACCACCTCCACCACCACCACTTCCTTCACCACCTCCTCCACCACTTCCTACTCCACCTCCACCACCACTTCCAGCACCACTTCCTCCACCACCACCTCCACCACTTCCTCTACCTCCACCACTTCCTCCACCTCCACCACCTCCTCTAACACCACTACTTCCTCCACCATCCCCTCCTCCACCACCACTTCCTCTAACACCACCACTTCCTCTAACACCACTACTTCCTCCACCATCCCCTCCTCCACCACCACTTCCTCTAACACCACCACTTCCTCTAACACCACTACTTCCTCCACCATCCCATCCTCCACCACCACCTCCACCACCACTTCTTCTACCACCACCTCCTCCTCCACCACCACTTCCTCTACCACCACTTCCTCCACCTCCACCACCACTCCCTCCACCACCTCTTTCTCCACCTCAACCACCTCCACCACCGATTCCTCTAACACCACCACTTCCTCCACCACCACTTCCTCCACCACCACCACCACCACCACCACCACTTCCTCCACCACCAACGCCACCTCCACCACCACTTCCTCCACCACCCGTCCTCCACCACCATCTCCTCCATCACCACTTTCTCCATTACCTTCTCCACCACCTCCTCCACCACCTTCTCAACCACTACCTTCCCCACCACTTCCTCCACCACCACTTCCCCCTACACCATTTCCAACACCACATCCATCCCCTCCACCAACCTCTCCCACCTCCACCACCACCACTTCCACCACCACCACTTCCTTCCCCACCACATCCTCTACCACCACCACTTCTTCTACCACCACCACTTCCTCCAGCACCACTTCTCCCTCACCACATCCTCCTCCACCTCCACCACCACCTCCTCCACAACCTCCACCACTTCCTCCACCTCCACCACTTCCTCCACCACCACCACCACCTCTCCACCTCCACCACCACTTCCTCTAACACCACTACTTCCTCCACCATCCCCTCCTCCACCACATCCTCCACCACCTCCACCTCCACCACCACTTCCTCTAACACCACCACTCCCTCTAACACCACCACCTCCTCCTCCACTTTTACCTCCACTTCCACCTCCACTACCTACACCACCACCACTTCTTCTATCACCACTTCATACACTTCCACCACCACTCCCTCCACCACCTCCTCCACCTCCACCACCACCACCACCTCCTCCACCTCCACCACTTTCTCAACCACTTTCTCCACCACGTCCACCACCACCACTTCTCCCTCCACCACCTCTTCCAACACTACCTCCTCCTCCACCTCCAACACCTACTCCACCTCCACCACTTTCTCCACCACCTCCACCACCACTTCTCCCTCCACCACCTCCACCTCCACCACTTATCCCTCCACCATATCCTCCACCTCCACCACTTTCTCCACCACCTCCACCACCACTTCTCCCTCCACCACCTCTTCCACCACTACCTCCTCCTCCACCTCCTCCACTACCTCCACCACCTCCTGCACCACTTTCTCCACCCCCTCCATCTCCACCACCTCCACCACCACCTCCACCACCACTTCTCCCTCCACCACTTCCTCCACCTCCACCACTTTCTCCACCACCACTTCTCCCTCCATCACCTCTTCCACCACCACCTCCAGAGTTGGGGTGGGGAGAAGGGGACGGGAAAGGGGTCTGATTTGTCTACCTGTCTGGGTCTACTGGTAGCAGCAGCAGCAGCTGTAGGGAGTACAGAGGGAGGTTCTAGCTGAGACAGTGGGTGGACATCCAGGATCCACAGAACACCAGGAACCACAGAACATCCATTAGAACTCCTTGAAGAGCATGAGGTTATGTCTGCACTCCACACGCAAACTCTGTAGACCTGTCACATGTTTTATTAAAGATACGATCAACTGCTGAGCTGTTTCAATGCATATTATTGAATATGAGTGACAACTTCCTATGGAGACTTTGAACAACCCTGAAATTATGTTCAAACTTTACTACTGCAATATTATTATTATTATTACTGAAACACTAATTACCAATGAAACACCCATTATTTTAAAAAATATATAAAAAATAATGTAACCTTTATTTAACTAGGCAAGTCAGTTGAGACACAAATTCTTATTTACAATGATGGCCTACACATTATTGGTTAGGGTTATGAACTTTATGTTGGAGATAATTTCCTTTCAGATTAAAGGATTAACACTGATTGCATTAAGCCTCTAAACCCAGACTAAATCATCATCTTCTTAAAGGGATGTTTTTCTTCTTCTTGACTTCAGATTATTACCATGGCTTTTAAAGGTAAAAAAAAAAGATTGGCTAAAGTTATTGTGTGCACTTTGTTGTCACACTTCTGATTCTGAGCAAGACCCTTTTTATTTGAAACGGGTAAGAAAACATTTGATCTATAATAGGAAACTGGTTTACTGAGATAAGAGAATATATTTAAATAGCAGGGGACAACTGCTGGATTCATATTTAGATAAGAAAATAGCTTTCAACTGACACAAACCCTGATGAGTTATATGTGTCCCCATACAAATAAATACAACTTGCTACATTAGCATTGGTCAAGGACTGTTCAATCTTCTACATTACTACTTTTAGCTCAGTGTAGTCACTGATCCTGTATGCAATGTTTCAGTCGGAGAATATAATTACAGCCTTCCTTCTTAATGCGAGTCATTTAATGGGAAACATTCTTGCTCCCACTATGACTGACAGACCACTGGAAGGATCTGCTTTGTTTTTTTCTCAATTGGCAGCTCAGTTTTAACCTCGTATTCAGTCTTCTAGAACTCTGTTCAGCTTTCCCTACATGTGAAACCAAGGGAATGTGTGTTATTCAAATGACATGTTAATGTTCAAAAAATGAAGTATAAAGAGTCTACTTTTTTTAGTTGAGCTAACGAGCGTTATTTAATTCTCACTATATGCTTGTAGTGTCGTAAGAAATTAAAATAAATGTGTGTGTGTGTGTGCCTTGAAAAACATTTCAAATATTGGTATCCCCAAGGAGAGAGATCATGTTTCTATTTATTGGCTTAGATCATCTGCATGGCAGGATACTTTAGCACAATTGGGATACAGATGCTATGGACATGTTGGAACTAGAAACACATTTTGGGTCAACCTCAATATGTTCCTGTTCTGGCACTCGATTCTAAACAATTGTTGTTTTATAAAAATGTGTTATCACTCTACTTCATCATATTCACCAAAAGGGCGTTCCTAATACACAAACTGTGTTGCCATCCAACTTTCAAACAATCAGAGAATTGTTCAACTGAACTGCAACCAGGAGCAGCTCCCCTCTCCTCATAGCTATAGATATTATGTATCCAGATGTGGTCTTGCAGACAGTCCAGAGCAGTCATCTGCTTGTTAACAAATGATTTGAAAAATACCTGATCTTGTAAACAGATGTTGTTTTTTTTATTATGTGGCTTCTCAGAAGTGACTGTAAAATAGATAGAATCTGAAATATCGCCCCACAGCTCTTGTTTCTTCTCCGTACTACTCTTGCTTTGTAATGCTACTGGAGTCATCAAAAAAATATGAATGTAGTGTTGGGAAATATTGTCAAGTGTGTGCATGTTTGTTTCTGCAACTGATATTACAGACCATGGATCTGTGTTGTTTCAGGTGAGACTGCAATAGAATAAGCATTATCGACTTTATTCACACAGATGAGAACAAATTCTTATTTGCAATGACAGCTTGGCCAATCATCACAAATGTTGAGTGTGTCATTTTCTTGTCCCTCTTAGGATAGTTTGGGGGGATTTCAAGATAAAGAATTTCAATAAACTAAAAAAGATCCCAGAATGTCATTAGAAACAGCCCACTGGTTCTTGATCTATATTCCCCAAAGGTAATTACCAGTATTCACTGGAGACAACGTTGTGAAGGCTATGTTAGCTAACATTTCAAGGCATACCTTTAATTCAATTATACTGCTGACTAGATAGATTGCGGCAAACATTGGTGATCAGACTAAGGTAGTAGACAGTGATAAATCTAGTTTCCAACCATATAATCATGTGTTTTATGCCTCAAAGAAACATCAAGTGAAAGCAAGCAGCAATTAAGCAGAAGATAGGACTTGGTAATAAGCAGCCATTTTAATTTATTGGAGTCAGTGAAACTGAGGTAATTTCTTCAAGGTTTTTCAAAGCCCAGTTAGCATACAGATAACTTGTCTTTAGGGAGGTTGGGAGATTCCTGTTCTCTCCACACCCATATGATCTCCCTATTGTGATGATGAAATCATTCCTTTTCAAACATCGCAATGAATCCTGCAGGGTTTAAAGTAATTAGCTGAGAAATCCAATTTGGCTTTTTTCTAATAACAATGGGTTTGTTGCCTGTCGGCGTAGGATGACGAATAGGAAGATGATCCATTCTGTTCCAGATGTCTTTATTTTCCAGAGTCTTCTCTGAGGAATGAACTGTTAGGATGAAAGAACACTTATCCTCATAATCAGGAACTGATTCTCCACTCACAGCTAACATTTGCTAGTCCTAGTAAACACACTAACAGCTACTAACACAGCTATTCCTAGTAAACACACTGACAGCTAACACAGCTAGTCCTAGTAAACACACTGACAGCTACTAACACAGCTAGTCCTAGTAAACACACTGACAGCTACTAACACAGCTGGTCCTAGTAAACACACTGACAACTAACACAGCTGGTCCTAGTAAACACACTGACAGCTACTAACACAGCTATTCCTAGTAAACACACTGACAGCTAACACAGCTAGTCCTAGTAAACACACTGACAGCTAACACAGCTAGTCATAGTAAACACACTGACAGCTAACACAGCTATTCCTAGTAAACACAATGAGAGCTAACGCAGCTATTCCTAGTAAACACACTGACAGCTAACACAGCTATTCCTAGTAAATATATAGACAGCTACTAAAACAGCTAGTCCTAGTAAACACAATGACAGCTAACACAGCTAGTCATAGTAAACACACTGACAGCTAACACAGCTAGTCATAGTAAACACACTGACAGCTAACACAGCTATTCCTAGTAAACACACTGACAGCTAACACAGCTATTCCTAGTAAATATACTGACAGCTACTAAAACAGCTAGTCCTAGTAAACACAATGACAGCTAACACAGCTAGTCATAGTAAACACACTGACAGCTAACACAGCTAGTCATAGTAAACACACTGACAGCTAACACAGCTATTCCTAGTAAATACACTGACAGCTAACACAGCTATTCCTAGTAAACACACTGACAGCTAACACAGCTATTCCTAGTAAATATACTGACAGCTACTAAAACAGCTAGTCCTAGTAAACACAATGACAGCTAACACAGCTAGTCATAGTAAACACACTGACAGCTAACACAGCTAGTCATAGTAAACACACTGACAGCTACTAAAAAAGCTGGTCCTAGTAAACACACTGACAGCTACTAACACAGCTATTCCTAGTAAACACACTGACAGCTACTAACACAGCTATTCCTAGTAAACACACTGACAACTAACACAGCTATTCCTAGTAAACACACTGACAGCTAACACAGCTAGTCATAGTAAACACACTGACAGCTAACACAGCTATTCCTAGTAAACACACTGACAGCTAACACAGCTATTCCTAGTAAACACACTGACAGCTAACACAGCTATTCCTAGTAAATATACTGACAGCTACTAACACAGCTAGTCCTAGTAAACACACTGACAGCTACCAACACAGCTAGTCCTAGTAAAAACACTGACAGCTACTAACACAGCTGGTCCTAGTAAACACACTGACAACTAACACAGCTAGTCCTAGTATCCATACTGACAACTACTAACACAGCTAGTCCTAGTAAACACACTGACAGCTAGCACAGCTAGTCTTAGTAAACACACTGACAGCTAACACAGTTGGTCCTAGTAAACAAAGTGACTGCTAACACAGCTAGTCCTAGTAATCACACTGACAGCTAACACAGCTGGTCCTAGTAGACACACTGACAGCTAACACAGCTAGTCCTAGTAAACACACTGACAGCTACTAACACAGCTAGTCCTAGTAATCACACTGACAGCTAACACAGCTGGTCCTAGTAGACACACTGACAGCTAACACAGCTAGCCCTAGTAAACACACTGACAGCTGCTAACACAGCTGGTCCTAGTAAAAACACTGACAGCTAACACAGATGGTCATAGTAAACACACAAACAGATACTAACACAGCTAGTCCTAGTAAACACACTGACAGCTACTAACACAGCTAGTCCTAGTAAACACACTGACAGCTACTAACACAGCTAGTCCTAGTAAACACACCGACGGCTAACGCAGCTAGTCCTAGTAAACACACAGACAGCTACTAACACAACTAGTCCTAGTAAGCACACTGACAGCTAACACAGCTAGTCATAGTATCCATACTGACAACTACTAACAAAGCAAGTCCTAGTAAACACACTGACAGCTAACACAGCTGGTCCTACAAAACACACTGACAGCTGCAAAAACAGTTAGTCATAGTAAACACACTGACAGCTAACACAGCTAGTCCTAGTAAACACACTGACAGCTAACACAGTTAGTCCTAGGAAACACACTGACAGCTAACACAGTTGGTCCTAGTAAACAAGGTGACTGCTAACACAGCTAGTCCTAGTAAACACACTGACAGCTAACACAGCTGGTCCTAGTAAACACACTGACAGCTGCTAACACAGCTAGTCATAGTAAACAACACTGACAGATACTAACACAGCTGGTCCTAATAAACACACTGACAGATACTAACACAGCTAGTCTTAGTAAACACACTGACAGCTAACACAGCTATTCCTAGTAAATACACTGACAGCAAGCACAGCTAGTCCTAGCAAACACACTGACAGCTACTAACACTGCTAGTCCTAGTAAACACACTGACAGCTAAAACAGCTAGTCCTAGTAAACACACTGACAGCTATTAACACAGCTGGTACTAGTAAAACACACTGACAGCTGACACAGCTAGCCCTAGTAAACACACTGACAGCTAACACAGCTAGTCATAGTAAACACACTGACAGCTACTAACACAGCTGGTCCTAGTAAACACACTGACAGCTACTAACACAGCTATTCCAAGTAAACACACTGACAGCTACTAACACAGCTATTCCTAGTAAACACACTGACAGCTAACAAAGCTAGTCCTAGTAAACACACTGACAGCTACTAACACAGCTAGTCCTAGTAAACACACTGACAGCTAACACAGCTATTCCTAGTAAACACACTGACAGCTAACACAGCTAGTCATGGTAAACACACTGACAGCTAACACAGCTAGTCAGAGTAAACACACTGACAGCTAACACAGCTATTCCTAGTAAACACACTGACAGCTAACACAGCTATTCCCAGTAAACACACTGACAGCTAACACAGCTATTCCTAGTAAATATACTGACAGCTACTAACACAGCTAGTTCTAGTAAACACACTGACAGCTACCAACACAGCTAGCCCTAGTAAACACACTGACAGCTACTAACACAACTAGTCCTAGTAAACACACTTACAGCTAACACAGCTAGTCATAATATCCATACTGACAACTACTAACAAAGCTAGTCCTAGTAAACACACTGACAGCTAACACAGCTGGTCCTACAAAACACACTGACAGCTGCTAACACAGTTAGTCATAGTAAACACACTGACAGCTAACACAGCTAGTCCTAGTAAACACACTGACAGCTAACACAGTTAGTCCTAGGAAACACACTGACAGCTAACACAGTTGGTCCTAGTAAACACAGTTACTGCTAACACAGCTAGTCCTAGTAAACACACTGACAGCTAACACAGCTGGTCCTAGTAAACACACTGACAGCTGCTAACACAGCTAGTCATAGTAAACACACTGACAGATACTAACACAGCTAGTCATAGTAAACACTGACAGCTAACACAGCTGGTCCTAATAAACACACTGACAGATACTAACACAGCTAGTCTTAGTAAGCACACTGACAGCTAACACAGCTATTCCTAGTAAATACACTGACAGCAAGCAGAGCTAGTCCTAGCAAACACACTGACAGCTACTGACACTGCTAGTCCTAGTAAACACACTGACAGCTAACACAGCTAGTCCTAGTAAACAAACTGACAGCCACTAACACAGCTGGTCCTAGCAAACACACTGACAGCTAACACAGCTAGTCATAGTAAACACACTGACAGCTACTAACACAGCTATTCCTAGTAAACACACTGACAGCTAACACAGCTATTCCTAGTAAACACACTGACAGCTAACACAGCTATTCCTAGTAAATATACTGACAGCTACTAACACAGCTAGTCCTGGTAAACACACTGACAGCTAACACAGCTAGTCATAGTAAACACACTGACAGCTAACACAGCTATCATAGTAAACACACTGACAGCTACTAACACAGCTGGTCCTAGTAAACACACTGACAGCTACTATCACAGCTATTCCTAGTAAACACACTGACAGCTACTAACACAGCTAGTCCTAGTAAACACACTGACAGCTAACACAGCTAGTCCTAGTAAACACACTGACAGCTACTAACACAGCTAGTCCTAGTAAACACACTGACAGCTAACACAGCTATTTGTAGTAAACACACTGACAGCTAACACAGCTAGTCATAGTAAACACACTGACAGCTACTAACACAGCTAGTCCTAGTAAACACACTGACAGCTACCAACAAAGCTAGTCATAGTAAAAACACTGACAGCTACTAACACAGCTGGTCCTAGTAAACACACTGACAACTAACACAGCTAGTGCTAGTATCCATACTGACAACTACTAACACAGCTAGTCCTAGTAAACACACTGACAGCTACTAACACATCTATTCCGAGTAAACACACTGACAGCTAACACAGCTAATCCTAGTAAACACACTGACAGCTACTAACACAGCTAGTCCTAGGAAACACACTGACAGCTAACATAGCTATTCCTAGTAAACACACTGACAGCTAACACAGCTAGTCATAGTAAACACACTGACAGCTAACACAGCTATTCCTAGTAAACACACTGACAGCTAACACAGCTATTCCTAGTAAACACACTGACAGCTAACACAGCTATTCCTAGTAAATATACTGACAGCTACTAACACAGCTAGTCCTAGTAAACACACTGACAGCTAACACAGCTAGTCATAGTAAACACACTGACAGCTAACACAGCTAGTCATAGTAAACACAATGACAGCTACTAACACAGCTGGTCCTAGTAAACACACTGACAGGTACTAACACAGCTATTCCTAGTAAACACACTGACAGCTACTAACACAGCTATTCCTAGTAAACACACTGACAGCTAACACAGCTAGTCCTAGTAATCACACTGACAGCTACTAACAAGCTAGTCCTAGTAAACACACTGACAGCTAACACAGCTATTCCTAGTAAACACACTGACAGCTAACACAGCTAGTCATAGTAAACACACTGACAGCTAACACAGCTATTCCTAGTAAACACACTGACAGCTAACACAGCTATTCCTAGTAAATATACTGACAGCTACTAACACAGCTAGTCCTAGTAAACACACTGACAGCTACCAACACAGCTAGTCATAGCAAAAACACTGACATCTACTAACACAGCTGGTCCTAGTAAACACACTGACAACTAACACAGCTAGTCCTAGTATCCATACTGACAACTACTAACACAGCTAGTCCAAGTAAACACACTGACAGCTAGCACAGCTAGTCCTAGTAAACACACTGACAGCTAACACAGTTGGTCCTAGTAAACAAAGTGACTGCTAACACAGCTAGTCCTAGTAATCACACTGACAGCTAACACAGCTGGTCCTACAAAACACACTGACAGCTGCTAACACAGTTAGTCATAGTAAACACACTGACAGCTAACACAGCTTGTCCTAGTAAACACACTGACAGCTAACAAAGTTAGTGCTAGGAAACACACTGACAGCTAACACAGTTGGTCCTAGTAAACACACTGACAGCTGCTAACACAGCTAGTCATAGTAAACACACTGACAGATACTAACACAGCTGGTCATAGTAAACACACTGACAGCTAACACAGCTGGTCCTAATAAACACACTGACAGATACTAACACAGCTAGTCCTAGTAAACACACTGACAGCTAACACAGCTATTCCTAGTAAACACACTGACAGCTGCTAACACAGTTAGTCATAGTAAACACACTGACAGCTAACACAGCTATTCCTATTAAATACACTGACAGCAAGCACAGCTAGTCCTAGCAAACACACTGACAGCTACTAACACTGCTAGTCCTAGTAAACACACTGACAGCTAACACAGCTAGTCCTAGTAAACACACTGACAGCTACTAACACAGCTTGTCCTAGCAAACACACTGACAGCTGACACAGCTAGCCCTAGTAAACACACTGACAGGTAACACAGCTAGTCATAGTAAACACACTGACAGCTACTAACACAGCTGGTCCCAGTAAACACACTGACAGCTACTAACACAGCTATTCCTAGTAAACACACTGACAGCTACTAACACAGCTATTCCTAGTAAACACACTGACAGCTAACACAGCTAGTCATAGTAAACACACTGACAGCTACTAACACAGCTAGTCCTAGTAAACACACTGACAGCTAACACAGCTATTCCTAGTAAACACACTGACAGCTAACACAGCTAGTCATAGTAAACACACTGACAGCTAACACAGCTATTCCTAGTAAATATACTGACAGCTACTAACACAGCTAGTCCTAGTAAACACACTGACAGCTAACACAGCTAGTCATAGTAAACACACTGACAGCTAACACAGCTAGTCATAGTAAACACACTGACAGCTACTAACACATCTGGTCCTAGTAAACACACTGACAGCTACTAACACAGCTAGTCCTAGTAAACACACTGACAGCTACTAACACAGCTAGTCCTAGTAAACACACCGACGGCTAACGCAGCTAGTCCTAGTAAACACACAGACAGATACTAACACAGCTAGTCCTAGTAAACACACTGACAGCTAACACAGCTATTCCTAGTAAACACACTGACAGCTAACACAGCTAGTCATAGTAAACACACTGACAGCTAACACAGCTATTCCTAGTAAATATACTGACAGCTACTAACACAGCTAGTCCTAGTAAACACACTGACAGCTAACACAGCTAGTCATAGTAAACACACTGACAGCTAACACAACTATCATAGTAAACACACTGACAGCTACTAACACAGCTGGTCCTAGTAAACACACTGACAGCTACTATCACAGCTATTCCTAGTAAACACACTGACAGCTACTAACACAGCTAGTCCTAGTAAACACACTGACAGCTAACACAGCTAGTCCTAGTAAACACACTGACAGCTACTAACACAGCTAGTCCTAGTAAACACACTGACAGCTAACACAGCTATTCTTAGTAAACACACGGACAGCTAACACAGCTAGTCATAGTAAACACACTGACAGCTAACCCAGCTAGTCATAGTAAACACACTGACAGCTACTAACACAGCTGGTCCTAGTAAACACACTGACAGCTACTAACACAGCTATTCCTAGTAAGCACACTGACAGCTACTAACACAGCTGGTCCTAGCAAACACACTGACAGCTGACACAGCTAGCCCTAGTAAACACACTGACAGCTAACACAGCTAGTCATAGTAAACACACTGACAGCTACTAACACAGCTGGTCCTAGTAAACACACTGACAGCTACTAACACAGCTATTCCTAGTAAACACACAGACAGCTACTAACACAGCTATTCCTAGTAAACACACTGACAGCTAACACAGCTAGTCCAAGTAAACATACTGACAGCTACTAACACAGCTTGTCCTAGTAAACACACTGACAGCTAACACAGCTAGTCCTAGTATCCATACTGACAACTACTAAAAAAGCTAGTCCTAGTAAACACACTGACAGCTAACCCAACTTGTCCTACAAAGCACACTGACAGCGGCTAACAGAGCTAGTCATAGTAAACACACTGACAGCTAACACAGCTAGTCCTAGTAAACACAGTGACAGCTAACACAGTTAGTCCTAGGAAAAACACTGACAGCTAACACAGTTGGTTTCTAGTAAACACAGTGACTGCTAACACAGCTAGTCCTAGTAAACAAACTGACAGCTAACACAGCTGGTCCTAGTAAACACACTGACAGCTGCTAACACAGCTGGTCCTAGTAAAAACACTGATAGCTAACACAGATGGTCATAGTAAACACACTGACAGATACTAACACAGCTAGTCCTAGTAAACACACTGACAGCTAACACTTCTGGTCCTAGTAAACACACTGACAGCTAACACAGCTTTTCCTAGTAAATACACTGACAGCTAGCACAGCTAGTCCTAGCAAACACACTGACAGCTACTAACACAACTAGTCCTAGTAAACACACTGACAGCTAACACAGCTAGTCCTAGTAAACACACTGACAGCTAACACAGCTAGTCCTAGTAAACATACTGACAGCTACTAACACAGCTAGTCCTAGTAAACATACTGACAGCTACTAACACAGCTAGTCATAGTAAACACACTGACAGCTACTAACACAGCTGGTCCTAGTAAACACACTGACAGCTACTAACACAGCTGGTCCTAGCAAACACACTGACAGCTAACACAGCTAGTCATAGTAAACACACTGACAGCTAACACAGCTAGTCCTAGTAAACACACTGACAGCTACTAACACAGCTGGTCCTAGTAAACACACTGACAGCTACTAACACAGCTGGTCCTAGCAAACACACTGACAGCTAACACAGCTAGTCCTAGTAAACACACTGACAGCTACTAACACAGCTGGTCCTAGTAAACACACTGACAGCTAACACAGTTGGTCCTAGTAAACACACTGACAGCTAACACAGTTGGTCCTAGCAAACACAGTGATTTTCCTCCTATTTCGATCTTTCATTTGGCTTTTACAGCAGACGACCGAAAGCGAATCATGAAGTTTCAAAGTTACAGCCTTTTAGGTGTCGAACCGAGACATTCTCCCACCATATGGGTGGGTCGGGGAATGGATATTTGAGAGTTTTTTTAGAGTATTACGAAGCTGAATTTATAGGGAAATAGTTGTACACTGTGTTTGTGGAAAGAATGGAATTCAGCTACCCTTGGGGCAGAGGGCCCAGCTCTCTGTGCTCCTGTGTAAACTTGTAAGGCAGATGAGAAGCAGAGTGTGAGTCAATAAACTATGTGTGTGTGTGTGTGTGTGTACCCACCCTGATGAAGAGGTGGGTACAGCAGATAGACAGAACAACTTCCAACCTCCTGTCTCCTGTCTGTTTTCACCAGAGGAATCCTCTACTGGCTGACTGCTGTCTCACGGAGACATTCTGTCTGGTTCTGCTTTTCTGCCATTATTTAGCTGGGAGAGACAGTCTCAAACATGGCAGGATTGGCAGCCATGAGGAGCCAGGTAAGATGCACACTGTACAGCTGGGATCATCAACTAAATTCAGCCATGGGCCTACCTTTTTCTTGAGTGGATGGTCAGGGGGCTGAAACATAATTACAAATAATTTCTAGACTGCAAATTGACCGCAAGAAGCCTAAACAGATAAACAGATTTGACTAAAACATAATTTCAAATCTTGTTTACATTTGTATACGATCGCATAGTATCTCTCTGTTATGCATGGGAATACTTTGGAACATATTTCCAAAATTATAATAACATTTAACTAAAACATAATAATTTCAAATCTTGCTTTCATTTGAATACGATCATATAACATATTAGGAGTGGAAATGCTTTGGTGTTTCTACAATCTTTAATGTCCAACAATAAATGTTAAATGTTATTAACATGTGTATATATGTATGTTTGTATGTATGTATGTATGTATGTATGTATGTATGTATGTATGTATGTATGTATGTATGTATGTATGTTTGTATGTATGTATGTATGTTTGTATGTATGTATGTATGTATGTATGTATGTATGTATGTATGTATGTATGTATGTATGTATGTATGTATGTA